>NC_048444.1:4282998-4352998 GCF_004353265.1 Vitis riparia
GCTGTATTATGGAAATAAAAAAGGTGTTACATCTCCGGTCGTGTCACGTATAAACTTATTCTTTTCCTCTTCATTTGCTTTTTCAAATTCTCTTTTTTTGGGCCCCGATTGAGGTTTTCAGCAGGTTTGGATGAAGTGGTTGAGTGGACTCATTGGGAATTTTGACAAGAGGAGAGGAAAACGAGAGAACGCCCTTCGGAATTGACCTTTGACGTAGGCAATGAAGGAATTATGCCGTTTTCGTTTCTGTCTTTCACCGTCGACGAAGTTTCAAGACTAACGACCAACTACCACAGTCTTTCCAACAGCATTGGTGAAGAAAGAAGCAAAGTCTGATAGCGCGAGAGGCTATTCATACTTGCAAGAGAGACCTGAAGAATTAAAAAATAGAAATGTCAGGGGCAAGTGTTGGGTCTCAACTGGATGGGGACAGTTCAAATTTCTGACGCACTTTCAACTGCGCAGTTGTTTTCGCGGATAATAATATATGTATTCAATACATGGGTCTTGAGGCAACTTACTAAAAGAGGAGTTTGCAAATAGGGTGAACGAGTAGCAAAACTATTGAAAATAGCATGGGTGATTTTCCCATTTGGGGTAGCTGCAGCAATTGCAACATGCCTTGTGATCCTTTGTTACCAAGCTCTGAATTATTCTGATCCTTGCACATAAGCTATTTTGATGTCAAGCTGATGTCAAGTTCAGTCTCGCTCGCCAAGCTGATGTTGATGCCTTCTTTGCTGCTGGAAAGCCCTTATGTGTGATCCTCGCTGCTGCTTAGGTCAGTGGCATCCACGCCAACAAAACCTACTCTACAGATTTCATCGCCACCAATCTCCCAATTTTGGCCAATGTGATCGATTCATCTTATCGCCACGACACCAAGAAGCTGCTGTTCTTGGGTTCTTCTTGCACTTACCCTAAGTTTGCTCCACCCCAATCACCCTCCATGCTTACTTAACCTAGCTCATCCTGTTGTTCGTCTCCCACCAGCCCACTTCCATTATTTCTCATCATGCATGAACCCCTGTATGCATCTCCCCACAAGTCACTCCACTGATCACACCCCATACGCAATATACCCACCATACCCATCATCCTGCCGATACATTTTGAATCTGACTGAATTCTCTACACCAAGTTTAGTGTCTGTTCGGCTCACAACAATGAGAAAAGAGGTGGATTTCTGAGTGATGTTCTACACATCCATGCAAGTGGTTTGTGGATCAGAAATGGTTATGGGTTCTTAGGTTGTGAAACTAACTGTTTCAGGTAATGAGAGCTGCAGTATGTGTGAGTTACCCAGCTTCTGAGAGACCAAGGATGAGTCTGGTGGTGCGAGCCTTGGACTCCATGATGATGAAGAATGTCCACAATGCTGCCATTAATGCGGACTATGTAGTGGTTCTTGTTGATGCATGTAAGGAACCCAAAGAAGCTCTGAACCGCCATATGTCGTTTCTCAAGGACATTATAATAAAGATCATGGTCTTCTTTTCCATCCTGGGCCCTCAAGAATATCTCAAGGCAAACTTATTGGAAAGTCTCCATTAGGCCCACTGCTAGCTGGTTCAATCGATCACTTGGTGGAATGATGGTAAGAGCACCTCTGCATGGTACTGAAGGTCATCAGCGACATGTGAATCCAGTGGAATTTGAAATATTTTCAAATCAAGGTCCAACTACTTTGAAGGCAAACAATCTGATTCGCATATTCCTGGGTTTTTAGAACGGGGTCCATTTGGGCAACCCTCTTGCATTCGATCAAATATGATGCTGGAAATGCAAGAAGCTTAGGAAGGACCCACACAGAAATATTGTGCTCAGTGGAGGCTCAACCATGTTCCTAAGAATTGCCGACATGATGAGCAAGGAAATTACTGCCTTTGCTCCCTACAACATGAAGATCAAGGTGGTGGCACCCTCCGTGAGAAAGTGCAGTGTCTGGACTGGAGGGTCAATATTAGCATTTCTCAACACATTCTAGCAGAAGGAGTACTCCAGAATGGGCCCAGAAGGGAATGCTCTGTGCATGGCCACCTTTGGCATGCAATCCAAGTGGACACGTGTCATTCTTGCGTTTCTTCATCATTGATTTTAAAAAATAATTTCCAAAAACTCCAGTTTTCAAATAATTTTTCAAATTCTAGTTTTTCAGATAATTTTAATTCTTCAAATTTTCATCCTTAGAATTTTTAGTCTTACCAAAAATCCCATTTTTCAATAAAATTTTCTACTATTTTCTTTCCAACAAGCAATTTTCACATCTTTCTTGTTTTTTTTTTGTTTTTTTTTTTTAAATGTTTTCAAATAAGCATGAATTTAATTTTGTAATTCCAAGTGATGGAATTTATGGAATTGATTCAAGTAAAAATAAATTGGGCTTTGGTGGGGCCCAACATCAATGATGTTTTCTCTAAAAATAAATTTGAGTGAAGTGTGATATCTAATGATTTCTTACTCTGTTTAGTGACATGTGCGACATATTTTATGTCCATTATTGTGCACTAACCCCATTTCTTGATAGCGCATTATGGCTCGTTGCTAAGGTACGTACACATTCTACTTTTGACTATTCTCCATGCATGTTTGGCTTCTAGTGTAATATCATTTTGGTATCTCTTGATCTCCTAGTTAATTGCCATATCTGCTTTATCATATTTAATAGAGACCCATTTTAGGGGCTTAGAAGAGTGATATGGTCTTTACTGTACCTTTCCAATAAGTAACCTGACCCCTGAACCCATATTTGGTTTTCCACATACCTGTTTTTCTTTTAGGAGTCATATTTAGGGTTTTTATTTCTTATTTTGTTTTTCCCTTTAAAAATAAAACAAAAATAAGTGGCAACTCAAAGTTATTTTCTAAATAAATAAATTTTTTTTATAAATAAATAAAAAAGAGAGTTTTGCCATCAAGTGGAAACACATGTGCAGAAATGCGAGGTCCATAGTCATATTCTAAAAAATTTGGGGAGATCGCTTGAGCGCACTTAATCTCCGCTTGAGCATTGTATAAGCGCTTGAGCATTGGTTTCACTGTTTGAGCATCCATTGTTTTTCCAAAACATGAATTATGCATTTTATCTCAAAAAAAAAAAAAAAAAAAAATATCGATCCACTCCAACCTTTCAACCACCTAACTTGCCACTAAACAAATCTTTTTAGATTTACTTGTGACTTTTCGATTAGTTGAGCAAACTGCAACCTCGAATCTTTAGTGGAGAGTAAGTCATTATTTAAAAATTTTCCTTAGGATGAATAAGAACAAAATTTCCAACAAACAAAATATAAGACTTAATGTTCTAACAACTTACATAACCTTTTCCTTTTCATTTGTCATCCACTGTGTTTTAAGCAATGCTTAGTTTTTAAAAATTTAAGAGAAAATATAAGGAAAAGAAAATAAAAAAGAAGAGTAAAAGGAAAAGAAAAGTAAAAAAAATAATTAAAATATATTTAAAGTTAACTTTAAACTTATTTTACTTATATTAAATCTTATATATAAAAATTAAATAATTAAAAAATACATGAATTTCTTACTAATTTTAATTATATATATAATAAAATAAAGTATAAGAAATAATTATTTAAAATTTTTTTTTCTTTAATACTTATAGGCAATCAAATATAGTTCAAGGAAAATGATTTTTTCCAAATACACTTACCCGAGCCTTCAAGCGCCTCTTGAGGCTACAAGTCAAGTCTCAATGGAAATTAAGCATATCCGGATTGATGATTTTTGAAACAAAATCATCAACCTAATTATTGCACTAACAATCTACCAATCATTTTCCAACACAATATGATGGGGATGTTTCTATGAAAATGGTGTAGTTGACCCTCATCACTTCTCACCGCACTTACATTGTTATTGAGTTAGGTTAGATGGAAAGTCGAAACTTATGTGATCCCATTGGAAAAACATAACAAAAAAGACACGCAAACTAGGTAATCTAAATTGGGGTTTTTGAGAATTAGGGCACCATTTATAGGTCAATTTGTTGGAGGACTTTGCAACTACTTGTCACCACTTCACCATTATTTATAATAATGCCCACTCGACCTTATATTGGAAGAGTGGACATGAATCTTGGTAGTTAGCAATTGAAATTCACCTTCTAGATTAAGCTCCAATTTTTCTACTCATGTCTACCGTTTTTGGCAAAGACTCCACTAAGGAAATACGACAAAGTCATATCGTGCATGTTAAATTACTAACTTAAAAATTCAAGGTATTTTAATATGTCAATTGAAATTCATCTATTTTGTTGTTTTGTTTTAGTTTTATTTTTGCACCTTTTTAGCAAAATTAAGTACAAAAATTAATAAATCTATACTATTAAAAAACAAAGAATATGTTTGTCCAAAAAATGTAAACTATTGACAAAATGTCAAAAGTTTGTGACTTATAGATAACTCAATGGTTTAGCTTAAGATAACTGAAAGGAAAAAGTGTGCTTTTATGCACACATCTAAAAATAATCATAAAATTAATGTGGTTTAGCCAATTACCATTCTTACATTCATATTCATGGATGGAAGATAATAATTGCATTATATCATAGTGAATATTTTAGGGAAAAAAAGAGAGAAAAAAATAGATACTATTGAACTTTGAAATATCTCCTATTTTCCTATTTTTTGTATCTATACCTTGAACTTCGAGCCCTCGAGGCATCAAATGTCTTCAATTCTTTCTCACATCTCTACTTACCATGTATAGTTATTACAAATTCATATCTCTATCTTATAACCTTCTTCCCTCATAATCTAAAATATTTAAAGAGATATTTGTAGTGATTTTCCTTCCTCTATAGAGAATCCTATTATTACAATGATTCAATATAACAAATATTTTATATATAAAATGGTCTTTATAAAATGGAATATATACCAATAAGGAATTTGTCACTTCACTAAGGAGTTCCTTTGGATAAATAATTGTTAGAGATAGTAATTAGACAATTTAATTTACCCATGGACAATAGTGTCATTTCCAGATTTTTATAAGAGAGATCTAAGTCTTCTAGGATGAGCATTCTTTCCCTCCGGTCATGTCCTGAGGAATTGTTATAAAAAGCTAATTATTAGTCAAATATAGGGCACTCACATTAGATGGGAAAAGCTGAAGAATACCCTTAAAATGGGTCCATTTTGGATAATCAGTGGATGAGTTATGGAAACAAAGAGAAAAGCATCAAAATTTTACAAGCACATCCATAACAATATCATCAAAGTGCTTATTGTAATGGAAGCCAATAGGACCTACTTTTTAAGCCTTTAAAGTCAAAGACGTAAATTGCAGCAAGACCTAGTTTTTTCCATATCCTATAATTTAGTCCATAAGGGTACTCATAATCTAGACAGGAAATGGAATGTCATTACAATGAAAAGAAACCTTAGTGGTACCTTCCTTAATTCATATTGGAATTTTAGGCCCTAAAATAGTAGATAAGTTATGTAAAAGTTGACCATAAGTTTGAATAATTAATATTTAAAAGAGAATTATCTTATGGCTGTGGCCCTTAGCATTGACCCCAAGTCAGTAGTGGACAGTGTCCCTCTTGCATTCAACTATCTTAGTGATAGAGGAGAAGAGTGTGGGGCAAAACAAATGGTAGAAGACCAGATTGAGTTCATTTGGATGTGATTTTAATCAAAAGAAATTGAGTTCACTATTTTGCATACTACTTTGTGCTTCGTAATCTTGTGGATTTCTATTTATCGTTATAAAAAAAAGCTTCCACTCATTCAGTGTTGGAAGCAATGATGAGTTTTGATTGGCTTGAACAAATTGTTTGAAAAATTGAGGACGTAGACTGGAGTAGGACGATGCTTCAGCCACAAAAAAGTCTAAATCATGGCTCAGTATTGTGAGTGATCAGCTTGAACAATTGTGCCCATCTATACTTGCACATTTTTTTCTAGTAAATTTTCCATCATATCTTCTTGCCTCAGAGTTGTGTTGAAAAGATGATAGGACACACAAACAATGCCGAAAAATATTGGACATTATCAGCTCATTTATTTATTTTTGGCGAGTCTTTGAGATGTGAATAAATATATATAGGTGTTTGTGTGAATTTGTGACAAAAAAGATGGAAAAATATGAAGAAGAATATAAAAGACAGAAGCTGATTAGATAAACTTGGAATCAGAACTTTATATTTCAGAAGGTTGTAAACTACATAGGAGCATTCATTTATTTAAGGAACTTGTAAAAAGCTTGTTCAAGTACGATGCTGGCTTCTTCCCAAATTCAGTTTCCTTTGGAGACGGGCTACATTCAGTTGGATAACCAGAAGCAACCACTCTTTGATGTCATAGACAAGCTTAAAATAGGCATGTCTCCATGACTCCTTTACTACTAAGGTGCCACAAACTCCCCAAAACCCCACCACAAATCCTGTTCCCATGCTCATGTAGAACCACTTCTTTTCAACCTCAACTCCATCTTCATCATCATCATCACCTTCTCCACTGGGAGGGTTAGGGGTTCCATCATCACCAAGGCACTTAGCTGTTATTGGATGCCCACATAGTGCAGGGTTATCCCTGTATATTGATGGGTCATCTAGGGTTTGCAGCTGGTTGCCTGTTGGAATTCTACCTGACAGGTTGTTATAGGATAGGTTCAAGTGATTCAAGAGAGTCAAAGAAGCTATACCTGGTGGAATTGGACCAGAAAGCTGGTTTCTTGAGAAATAGCTTGTATGACCTTAAACAAGCTCCTAGACAACAGACCTTTACATTCTCTTGTCCCTGAACAATGAACTCTTTTGGCTGAATCATGTAAAGGTCTTCCTCTAAGTCACCATGAAGGAATGTTGTCTTCACATCTAACTGCTCAAGATGTAAGTTTTCTACAACCACCATTCCCAGGATAAGTCTGATTGTTGACATCTTCACAACTGGAGAAAATATCTCTGTGTAGTCAATGCCCTCCTTCTACTGGAACCCTTTAACAACTAATCTGGCCTTGTAACGTTTGCTACCATCATGCTCATTTTTTATTCTGTATACCCACTTTTTGTGCAAAGCCTTCTTTCCTATTGGCAATTCAGTCAGTTCCCATGTTTGATTCCCCAACAAGGAATCCATCTCATCCTTCATGGCTAAATCCCACTTGCTTGAATTCTCATCTTGCAAGGCTTCATCATAACACTCTGACTCACCACCATCAGTCAACAGTTGATAATTTAAAACAGGTGAATAACGCTGCGGAGGTCTAATGTTCCTAGAAGATCTGCGAAATTCAGCTACAGGTGTACTAAGATCTACCTGTGAATTTACATTCTCTTTATCTTCTTCACCCCCTTTTTGGACAGTACTTTCAGTCAATTCATCTAAGTTGACAAACTCAGATTTCTTTTTATCTATCTTTGTAACATTTGACACTACAGTTGACCAGTCCTTGTACATAATCTGTTCATTAAATATCACATTTCTACTTCTGATGATTTTCCTGTTTTGTTCATCCCAAAACCTATAGCCAAATTTCTCATCACCATAGCCAATGAAAAAACATATTTTTGATTTTGCATCAAGTTTACTACGAGCATTAGAATTAATATGAACATAAGAAACACAACCAAAAACTTTTAAATGTGAAAACTTCACCTCTTTACCGTTCCAAACCTCCTCAGGAAGTCTGAACTCCATGGGAACTGATGGTCCTCGGTTTATCAGGTAAGTTGCAATGCTAACAGCATTAGCCCAAAAAGTTTTTGGTAGTCCAACATGCAACCTCATACTTCTAGCACGCTCATTGAGAGTTTTGTTCATGCGCTCAGCCACACCATTTTGCTGTGGTGTCCTAGGAATGGTCTTCTCCATCCTAATTCCTTGTACAACACAATACTTACTGAACCCTCCATCTATGTACTCTCCTCCATTATCTGACCTCAAACATTTTACTTTCAAACCTGTTTCTGTCTCAACTATGGCCTTCCACTTCTTAAAAGTTTCAAATACATCATATTTATTTTTCAGAAAATAAACCCATACCTTTCTACTTGAGTCATCAATAAAAGTGATGTAGTACCTTGAACCACCAAGGGATGCAACCGGAGAAGGCCCCCACAAATTAGTGTGTACTAGTTCCAATTTTTTAGCCTTCGGTGTCTTACCAGTTTTCAAGAAGCTCACCTTTTTTTGCTTTCCTAAGATGCAACTTTCACACATGTCAAAATCAATGGACTTCAATTCTGGTAGTTTTCCTTTTGACAACAGCATCTTCATCCCTTTCTCACTCATGTGACCAAGTTTACGATGCCATAGGCTTGTATCAGTACTTGCATCAGCAACTGCAATTGTGTCTCTTGGACATGAGGTCATATACAGAGTACCAGTCTTCTTTCCACGAGCCAATACCCTAGCTCCCTTTGTAACCTTCCAAGTACCACCAACAAATAGTATTGCATGTCCTTTATCATCAAGTTGTCCAATAGAAATCAAATTCCTCCTCAGGTCAGGAATATGTCGAACCTTCTCCAGTAACCAAACAGACCCATTGGGCAACGATATCCGGACGTCTCCCAGACCCACAACATCCAAGGCTGAACCATCAGCCAAATACACCTTACCAAAATCACATGCAACATAATTCTGTATGATTTCTCGGTGTGGAGTGGTATGAAACGAAGCTCCTGAATCCAAAACCCAATCATCAAGTGGACTGTCTACTGCAAGAAGTAATGCATCATGTACCTCTTCTATTACAACATTAGCAGAATCATCTTCATTCTTCTTCTTAGGGCTTTTGCATTGCCTTTTAAAGTGACTTGTTTTCCCACAGTTCCAGCATTGTACTTGTTGGCCTGATCTAGATTTGCTTCTGTTTTGATTAGAATTTCTGGATTTTGATCTACCCTGGTTTGAATTTCTGTCATTACCTCTGCCTCTTATCTCAAGCAGAACCAGATCCTCAGGTTTCGCCTGCATCTCTTCGGCGAATTTCCTCAGCCAGAATTAAATCTCGTATATCATTGTACTTGAGCTTTTCCTTTCCTGTAGAATTGCTTACTGCCATCCTCATTGCCTCCTAACCGTTTGGCAAAGAAGCCAAGACGATCAGAGCACGAATCTCATCATCAAAATCAATTTCTACAGACAACAATTGATTTGTGATTGTATTAAATTCATTCAGATGTTGTGCTATTAATGCATTCTCTGTCATCTTCAAATTGAACAATTTCTTCATCAGATGCACCTTATTGTTTGCGGACAGCTTTTCATACATACCGGATAAAGCCTCCATTAGATTTGTTGTGGTCTTCTCCTTTACAACATTGTGTGCAACAGACCTAGACAGAGTTAACCTAATAACTCCTAGAACCTGTCTGTTAAGACACGCCCATTCCTCAGCCTTCATACTCTCAGGTTTTGTCCTCAAAAGAGGCAGATGCAATTTCCTCCCATAGAGATAATCTTCAATCTGCATCCTCCAATACGCAAAGTCTGTGCCATCAAACTTTTCTATTCCAGACGCCTTTCCTGCTTCCTCTGCCATTGCTCCCACTCAAACCTAACCCTAGGCTCTGATACCAGTTGTAGGGAATTAAACTGAATTCCTAACCTGTGAGAAACAAAAATAGAGAAAACACATGCCAAAGAAAAAACAATCACACACACAAGACAATATTTACGTGGTTCGGCAATTTGCCTACGTCCACGGAGTTGCAGGGATATTACTATTATCAGGGAAGAATACAGAGTACAACGACAGCGGCTACAATATTTTCTCTATATATAACACGACAACCACACCACACTAAAAAACCCTAATTACAAAATGTGGTTCCACAATGGGCTAAACGACCCAACAGGCCTCAGTAAATCTTCCATTAAAAAGCCATGCAATATTATTCGGGTCGGATTGTCAAACCAGATCAAACAAAACTAGGCTCCACAAAGCCCAACACACTTGGCATCATAATTTTTTATTTTATTTTTATCATTTTTTTTATATACTCATTTTGTAAAATAATTTTTTTTATTATTAATCAAATTTAACCTTATTAGATGACCTTGGCCAAAGCTTAATGAAAATATCCGCAATAATGTCCGTGTACGCCAATCCAATTGCTTGCAAACACCTCTCTAGCTGGCTGTTTTGGACTTCTTCACAACCCCAGAAAGGAGATACAAACAAAATACAGAAATACAGAAGCGTGTGTTGGCGTTTTTTAGGCTAACCGGACAGCAGGAAGGAACCAGGAAATTATAACTTCTGATGCTGATTCATTTTTCTCTGTTTTCTTCCCTTTCTTTCTTTTTTCCCTCCGTTTGGACCAGCAGACTGCCTACTTTGTGTCCTTTTTCCGCTTTTGATGGAACTGGCGCTGTCAGCTGGGCTTTCGCCATTCCACACTGCCTTTGTGTTACACATTGGTCGTTAAATTCCACTGGGATATTTATGAAGCAAGGTTGACTATCTCAGCATTGGAAGTGGACAAGAGAAAAAAAAAAAATTACCTTCCTTTCTTGAGAATATAAAATATAATTTCTTTTAGATAAAAATACCTTTTAAAGATTTTTTAATCCCTATCTCACATCAAATTTTGTATAAAAATTAGGATTAATTTTGCTAAATATAAGTATTATTTCATATCTTCCAATAAAATATTTCAAAATTAAAATATAATTTGAAATAAAAAACTAGAGGAATAACCTTTGAATCAATGGTTATGAAAAAAAAAAAACTTTTAAATAGTTTTATTATTGTCCGTGGTTGAAACGGATCATAAGACATGGTAGGCTATTGTTTCTTAGAGAAAGATCATCGTTATTGACCTTACTACACCTGAGGAAGAAATTTAGTCTTAAAAGGACAACGCTTACACGCTTCAGACAATTTCAATAAGTTTTCTTTTTCGTATTTTAATCACGATCACCTTCATTGTTGTGATTTTGATTTCAACAGCTGCATTCTAAGTAGAGTGATCTTCTAGAAGATCAAAGCTGTCTGAAAGTTTAACTCCCACCAATGGTGAACCCACTTGTGGGGGAGGTGTCAGGTTCAAACCCATTATTACTCATCACTCATAACATTGAAATGGTTGGTATGGTCGATGTGGGATATCTAGGACTCATTGTTTTAGTCAAATTTATAGACTCTAAAGATTTCCTCCCACTTACATACTCAGGGTCGTAGGTGGTTTTGGTCTTGCTACTGGTTTTAGAAACAGGGGTCAAATATAGGTGTTTTCTACAAAATAGAAGAGAACCGGACGCATATTTGGAACATATTGTCGATCCCATTTTTCGCATGCATGCGTCCCTATTTGATAACCAAATTTCGACTCAATGCAAAGTTTATTTTGATGATTTATGATTTTTAACGGTCACTTATTTTATTATTTCTTAAAGAATACAATAAAAATAAAAATATTTATTTAAAAAGGACAATTCTATAAATCAAGAATGGTTTCGAGTTCAGGTTATTTATTAAGAAGGTATAACAATAAACTGTAACATGCTAAACCCAAATAAATACGATCTCTAATAAACAATAATTAATTAATTTATGGATACAATATAATAACATCATTGCTAAGAAGAAAGTGGAAGTGTCTTTGGATTGCACAATTTTATTTGTATATGTAACCGAATCAAGGTATTTCTCAATTCCTTGTTCTTTATTAGAGGAATAATATTTGTATATATATACAATTGAGAGTCCTGATTAGGAAGGTATTATCCCTAAGGAAACAACCAAATTATGGTATGTACAGATATATACAGCTAACACTCCCCCTCAAGCTGAAGCATAGATGTTGATCATGCCCAGCTTGTTACAAAAGTACTCAACTCGAGTTCCATTTAAAGCTTTTGTAAAAATATCCCCAAGTTGCTCTCCAGTCTTCACATAGCCACTAGAGACTAGATTTTCCTCAATCTTTTCACGAATGAAGTGACAATCGACCTCAATGTGTTTGGTTCTTTCATGATAGACTGGGTTCGCAACAATATGAAGAGCGACTTGATTGTCACACCAAAGCTTTGCTGGCATTGTGCACTTCATTCCCACTTCACATAAGAGTTGATGTATCCATATGATTTCACAAGTAGCCTGTGCCATGGCCCTATACTCAGATTCTGCACTCGAACGGGATACAACACTCTACTTCTTACTTTTCCAAGCCACTAGATTCCCGCCAAAGAACACATAATAACCTGTAGTGGATCTTCTATCAAACTTAGAACCTGCCCAATCCGCATCAGAAAAACACTCAATGCGAGTATGTCCCTGACTACTATATAGTATGCCTAGACCAGGAGCCTTCTTTAGATAGCACAAAATCTGCTCTAAAGCCGCCCAATGCTTTATTGTAGGCGCAGATGTGAACTGACTAACAACACTTACTGCATATGCAATATCTGGTCGTGTCACGGTGAGATAATTCAGCTTCCCAACCATTCTCCGATACCTTTCAGGGTTGTAGAAGGGATCTCCATCATCTGGCATAAGTTGTACATTAGGAACCATCGGGGTAGTACATGGCTTTGCTTCTATCTTACCAGTCTCTTTAAGTAGATCAAGCACATACTTCCTTTGTGATAAGAACATCCCTTTCTTGCTCCTTGATACTTCTATTCCCAGGAAATACTTCAGTTCACCCAAGTCCTTTGTATGAAACTTGGAATGCATGAATGTCTTAAGATCAGAGATTCCTGCATGATCATTTCCTGTAATAACTATATCATCGACATAGACCACAAGAAGTATGATACCAGCAGCTGATTTCTTGTAGAAAACGGAGTGATCTTTCTCGCTCTTGTTCATGCCAAATGCTTGAATCTCCTTACTGAATTTTCCAAACCAAGCACGGGGACTCTACTTCAATCCATAGAGAGCTTTTTTCAGACAACAAACCTTCCCATACTCCCCCTAAGCAACAAACCCAGGAGGTTGCTCCAGATAGACCTCTTCCTCTAGATCACCATGAAGAAAAACATTCTTGATGTCTAACTGATGTATCATCCATTGTTGGGAAGCAGCAATAGAAATAAATAGTCGAACTAAATTGAGTTTGGCAACTGGAGAGAAAGTATCAGAATAGTCTACTCCATATGTCTGAGCATATCCTCTAGCTACAAGCCTGGCTTTCAGTCGTGCCACAGAGCCATCAGGATTAACTTTTACCGCAAAGACCCACTTGCAGCCAACAACTTTCTTTCCTTGAGGCAAATCAACAAGTTTCCATGTATGATTATCCTCCAATGCACAGATTTCTTCAAGCATTGCATTCTTCCAACCAGGATGATTCAGGGCCTCTGTAACAGTTTTAGGTACTGAAATAGAATCTATAGAGGCTATAAGGACACTTGAGGAAGATGACAGGTGATCATAAGACACAAAGTTAGCAATGGAATAGATAGATTTGCAGTGTCGTTTACCTTTTCGAAGGGTAATAGGAAGGTCGAGATCACTGGAAGGATCAGATGACGAAGGAGCTGGTGCAGGACATGTATCTGTTGTCACTGGGCGCCGAGAGTACACCTGGACAATGGGTGGTTTGTCTGGAGCAGGAGAAATATTAACAACAGGACCCAAATGAGCAAGAGACACATCAGAATCAACCACACTTGATTGCCCAATAGTTGGTCTTGAATTAACCACTTGATACACGAGTCATTCTTCATCCTCCTCACTTGCAGAACTTGTGGGTGAAGAGAAGAAGGATGTGTCTTCTGAAAACATAACATCCGTTGATACTAGATACTTATTGAGATCATGCGAGAAACATCTATAGCCCTTTTGCAGTCTTGAGTACCCCAAGAAAACACACTGTAACGCCTTAGGATCAAGTTTAGTAACAAAAGGCCTTGTATCTCTAACATAGCATGTACATCCAAAAATTCTTGGTTCAAGGGGAAAATGTGATTTCTGTGGATGTATTACTTTGTACGGAATATCACCTTTAAGCACTACAGTGGACATACGGTTGATCAGAAAGCAAGCTGTGGAAACTGCATCAGCCCAAAACTATTTCGGAACCTTCATCTGGAACATGAGTGCACGAGTCGTCTCAAGTAAATGCCTGTTTTTTCTTTCAGCAACCCCATTTTAAGAAGGAGTATCAACACAAGATGTTTGATGAAGAATCCCATGGTGACTCATGTAATTCTGAAATGAGTTAGACACATATTCTTTTCCATTATCGCTTCTTAATATTTTCATAGACACATCATATTGGGTTTTAATCTCAGTAGAGAAAGCACAAAAATGGGAAAATACTTCTGAACGATTCTTCATAAAATAAATCCAAGTCATTCGAGAAAAATCATCCACAAAGGTAACAAAATATCAAAACCCAGTTTGAGAAGTAATAGGACACGGACCCCAAACATCAGAATGTACTAACTCAAACAAAGACTCAGCCCGTTTATTAATCCTTGGGCCTAAAGAACTACGATGATGCTTCGCAAAATGACACGACTCACAATCTAATGAAGGTAAAGTATCAAACTGAGGACATAATTTCTTCAACACCGGTAGAGAAGGATGTCCTAACCGACAATGAGCTTCAACAGGAGAGGCAGTACTGACACACGCAACTAGTCGAGGTACCCACTCGTCAAGAATATAGAGCCCATCAGATACATGTCCTTTACCAAATGTCCGTTTCGTCATAAGATCCTGAAACACACAATGATCAGGGAAAAATGGGACTACAATTCAGATTTTTGGTAAGTTTACTGACAGAGATTAGGTTAAAGGCCAAATTTGGTAAGTTTAACACAGAAGATAACGTACTAGAAGATGTTGGTTTCACAGTCCCAGACCCTTTAATCTCATAGGTAGAACCATCAGCAACAATAACAGGAGGAGCAGAATGTGTTCTGAAGGTAGAGAAAGTTTTATGATTACCTGTCATATGATCTGTGGCACCTGAATCAATTATCCATTTGTTTGAGGAGGAGACAAGACATGTTTTACCTGACTCTGCCAGAGCACTAACAGGAGTAGATGCTTTCAGTGCGTCTTGATACTGTGAATATTTAGCAAACTCTTCTACTGTCATTGTGACGATCTTGTCTGAGGAGTCTGAAAATGTAGCAGTATCAAATGTAGCAACATTGGCAGTTTGAATTCTCCGATTTCGATTTTGCAATTTCCTGTAGTTTTTCTTGGTATGGCCAGCCTCATGGTAGTAAAAACACACAATAGTACTTGAATCATTGCCACGATTTTCGAATGCCCTGTTTCCGCCCCTGTTATTCACCCTTCTTGCATTTTCTGCATTTCCTCCTTTTGCAACAAGAACATTGGTGTCCTAAGAAGATGAGACATTCTCAGTTCGTAGAACTCTACTGAAAACTTCCTGAAGGGAACCAATGTCAGAACTAGAAAGAATCTGAGATTTTGCAGTCTCAAACTCAGATGGGAGACCGGATAAGAAACTCATAACAACCATCTGTTCCCGTTGAGCCTGTTGTACTCTAACATCCGAACTGAAAGACATAAGTGCATTCAATTCCTCATATACCTTCTTGAAGTCCTGTAGACCCTCGTTTTGGTCTATAGGTAAAGGCATTTTAGGGAGCATTTATTTGCCACCTTTTTTTTGGATTTTTTGCCAGCACGTGCATGAGAGGGTGGCATGAGAGGAGTGATCTTAGAGGTAAGAAATCAGGGATTGACACGTTGCATGGGGATATTCTGGCAGTAGTGAGGCACGTATTTTTTTCTGTTAGAGGATGTAGGTGCTGATTGGTGCAGAGGAACCTTTGGCAGGAGGTGGTGCTTTTTAGAGGGCTGCCTGGAGATATTGTCGAGGGGGGGCAGCTGTAGGAGCAGGTTGCTTTTTGGATGGGTTTTGTTGAGAGATATGGCAGCATTTCTGTGACAAAGAGAGGAGCGTATGAGAGAGCGGAGGGAAAAAGAGAAAAAAGGACAGAGAGTGACGGGAGAGTGGGGAACCAGAGAGCTTTAGCTGCTGGAGAGTGTGAGAGATATTAGAGAACAGAGGAGGTTTCTTTTGGGGCACGGAAATGAGAGAAATAGAGTAAGCTGGTGGAGGAGGACAGCTTTTGGGGGATTGGGGGGAGAAAAAGAAAATTAGAGCTGAGGGGAAGGCGGCGAGAGAGGGTTTTTTTTCAAGGAACTGAGAAGGAAACGAAGAGAGGAAGCTGGAGAAGAGAGCTTGAAGCCTAACTAGTCTTGCTGGTAGGGAATCCATTTACAGGTATGAACTATAAGTCTTGCATTTTCCGTTATCCTCCGATCCTCTGGACATTTTTTTTTTTGCTCTAGTTCTAAACAATATTTTGTTTGCTTTGGTTGACCTCGGTCCTCTGAACACATGATCTATTTTTTAGTCTTCTTTGATACGTTAATCTCACCTAATCCGAGCCCATGGATGTCACCTGAAGTGGAACTCTGTATTATCATATGTTTTACCTTCCCATATTTGTTTAACCCCCATTATTCACCCTGGCTATGTCTCTGCTGTTATTTCTATATTTGTGTTGTGCTTGGTGAGCTGTTTTGATCTAGAGTATTGATGGAAATGGAAAGGAGCTAAGTCAGAAAGTGAGAGAGAGGTTGAGGGAGGATTTTTGGTGGCCGTTTAGGAGGAGAGAACAGAGAATAAGATGACTGCAATGGATGTACCCTTGCTGCTGTAGCATGTGCACAACCTCAGCAACGTGGGTCAGATTATGAGGGTCAGTTCCCGCCATCGCCTAGTGATATATACCAAACTCAGCTGTCCTCGAACGAGCCGCCGGCGGTGAAACGCCTTCGCCACTGCATCACTTCACTATCCACCATCAGTTCCTTCTACACAGAACACCAGAAGAGGCCCTTCTCCAATCAGCCTTGGGACTCCAACAACCTTCGCTTCAAGTTCATGCTTGCCGGCTCACCGTCCAGTTCCTGGGAGGATATCCAGTCCAATCGCAATATTCTCGCTGTCATCGGCCTCTGTCACTGCCCCTCCTCTCCCGATCTTGACGCCGTTGTTGATCAGTTCACCGCCGTCTGTAAGGGTCACTCCTCCACGCCGGTCCAGCGCTGCTTCGGGTTTTGCCCCGGTGACTCTCAGCTAGGGAATGAACTGGAAGAAAAAGGGTCACAGATCAGGAAGGCAGTTGATGCGCGAGATCAGAGTGGAAGAGGTGGCTTCATCAGTATGGAAGGATTCCGTCAAGTCTTCAGAGAAACAGGCATCGACCTTCCACCTGAGAAGCTAAATCACCTCTGTGGGGTTTGGGTTTATTGTATGGAGTGAGTTCTGGCGGGTTCTTCTGGATTTAGAGAAGATATTTGGAGGCTTAAAAGATCCTACTGGATCAAAAGGTAAGCAGGTCTTTGATCTTTGCCAAGCACACCGGAATTTGCATGGTCCAGCTGCTGGTGCAGCACTTGCAGGCTGTATGTATATAGGCATGCTAGCTTTCATCAGGGCAACTGGCACAAGGGACAGTGTTGCTGCGTTTGGGTCGTGTAGTGTGAGATATTTTTCCACCTCCAGGATCAGCTAGCATGGTCTTGCTAAGTACCACGTCGGGATTGACGGCTTCCAGGGGAAAATCTTTAAAATGCTATTCCATTGTTCCCGCAACTGTGATGTTCTTTCTGTCAGCCTTATTAATTACCAATTGATTAATCATTTTCTGAGGTGTATTGTTTGGCTCACTAACTAAAAACGGTGATGCAAAGGTTGATTTAAGGCTCGCAAATGACGCTGATATGTTGACCTGGATCTGTGATAGTTGCTGAGGGAAAGATCCTGCTCCAGATTCATCACCGTTATCAGAGATCATAGATGACAAAGTCACACTCGCATGGCACATCTGGTTTGATTGAGGAGATATCTCAGTTGGAAGGGTTTATTAGGAGCTATGTAAAGCTGCAGCTGGGTTTCCTGTCCAATCTCTCAATTATTGGTGTATCCATCTTTTGCACTATTTCGGTAAATTCAACTGCTTCTCCTCAGAGGGTTCGCTATAGTGCTATGAGGTTTGTTATGGGAAACGGAATGAAAGGACGTGGGGTTATTATGTGTGCGAAGCTCTATGATTCAGCGTGCCAAGTCAGAAAAGTTTGAGGATGGGTACCTAATTTTCTTTGGTCAACTTGTTAAGGATTATATTGTTTCAGCTTTGAAGCGTGTTTTCCTCAGATATTGCATCCTTAATATCAAGGTCAAGCAAAGCAAGTAGGGTCCCACAACACCATTGCCTGATTTGGTTATTGTTCAAGCATCCAATCATACCTCATCAGCAAAGATCATGCATGGAACTTTTAGCACAGCTTTGAGGATTCTGAATGCTCAATTAGGGGAGACATCCAGACTGGTTTGGCTCGAGATGGAAGTAACGACTTTTTGAAAGGAAGAGAGTTGAGCGAACAAAGGCAATTAGCAGCAAGTGCTGCACTGGATTTGCCGTCACTGGGCTCACTAATTCCACTTAATGAAGATCAACCAAGCAGTTTCAGCGAATTCCATGTTGACCAGATTATAAGGGAAATGTACCGAGAACATGAACAACCCTGGTTCAGGTTGAATGTCTCAGAAGTGGTAGCAGATAAATTGAGTGGAAGAAATCCAAATTCTGAATGTTTGTGCTTGAAAATCATTGTATATTCCCAGATGAACAACTCAAGAGGAGAAAACATGGGTCATAGGAGCAAAGTCACCCATTTTGCAGCAGTGTACGTGCCTCACCGCCATGAAACACGTCATTTGATGTCTCCAATGAAGAACAAGGCCACGCTCCAAATTTGGGTATTATCAATATGGATGCAAACCACAACAGCAAGCTGTTTGTCGAACAAAATGACTCAGGAGTCCATTTGCCACCTACTCCCAAACCCCCTGCTGCATGGTTTGCATGGCCACCATTGGGCCATGTGAATTATTGGATTTCTTCTTATTTGATTTTGAAAACGTTTTCTCAAATCCCTTTTTTTTTGTAAATATCCTTCTCTAATTCTGATTTTTCTAATAATCCCCATTTTCTCATCTTTCATCCTTAGAATTTTCAGGATCACCCAAGAGTCTTCATTTTAATAAAATTTGGCCGCCATTTTCTTTTCGGCGAGCCATTTTCGAATTTTTCATGATTTTAAAATGATTTAAAAAAACATGAATTTAAATTTCGTAATTTCAAGTAATGGAGTTATTGGAATTAATTCATGCAAAATAAAACGGGCTTTGGTGGGGGCCCTACATCAAATAAATTTTCTTCAAAATAAAACCGAAATTGAATGAAATGTCATGCATGATATTGGTGCTTCTTTATTTGGTTTAGTGGCATGTGCGACATATCCCGTGATTGTTATTATGCACTAATCCCATTTTGTGATAGCACGTTGCCATTTGCTGATCAGGTACGCATCCACTCTCACTCCAGTTATCCTTTGTTGCATATTCTGATACTCATATGTGCATGATCGATTCGAGTATTCATTGATGTTCACATTGGTTGCCATGTTAGCTTCATTTTATTAGTAGAGACCCGACTTTAGGGACTTAGAGGGGTGCTACGGTGTTTACCGTACCTTCCCGATAAGTTACCTGACCCCCGAACCCGATCTGGTTTTTCGTAGATCACCTTTTCCAAAACAAGGAGTCACACTTAGGGTTTTTCTTTCTTATTTTGTTTACCCTTTTAAAAAATAAAACAAAAATAAGTGGCGACTCCAAGTCATTTTTCAAACAATAAATAAAATCAATTTTTCAAAATAAAAATCGAGCTCGCCATCGAGTGGGAAACGCATTGAGTAACGAAATGCGGGGTCCACAAGTCCATAAAATATGCAGTGAGGGATTTAGCTCCCTTCTCAGGACAATGGAAGGCATACATCATACATCCGAGAGATATTTCCTTTTCCAGAGTACAGAAAATCAAGATAATCCATTAGCTCTTTAACAAATTCACAATGACTCAACAGACCAACGATATCACTATTAATAGAGTTTTTCATCTGCAGAAATAACCGTGCATCATCTTGCATCCAAAGTTTTCTAGTGATATCAGTAGGAGGTTCCTCAGTCAAGTGGTCATCTTTAGCAACACTTCTCAGATAAATTTTGATAGTCTTGCTCCATTCAATATAATTAGACCCATTTAATTTGTGTTCAGTTATTTTTGACACAATGGGCACTATATCAGCAACAGAATTCTTATTCTCTTCCATGATAATAAAATTCAATCTCCAAAGTAATCAGCCCAGACCAGAAATTACAATTCACCACCAGCAAGAAGAAAGAGACAAGTACCTCTCTTACACGAAGGCGTCAAAAGCGTCAAAGAGTGCGTCAAAAGCAACTATAAAACCCTTGACAAAATGGATTGCTATCGTGGCTGCCAAGGTGGGCGAAGAGGAGTGTGCTACTGGATCGGAGAATCACAACCGTCGATTTCTGGCGACTGCGATGTACATGCTGGGGAACAGCCGGCCGGATTAGGAGCAAAGTGCGAATCTAGGGTTGCGGCGGAGCAGGAGGAACGCCGGTGATCGGCGTCGAAGCGGTGGTGAGTTGAGATTTACTCCGGCTAAGTAACAGCAGCGGCGAACAATAAAAGGCGCTCCTCTGGGCAGTGAAGGCCGGGGCTTTCAATGATTTTGGAAGACGGTGTCGCTTTGACGGCGGAGAGAAGACGAGAGAGGGTGGCGGGATCTGAGAAGAAGGCGTCTCAGGAAGGTGGATCAAGGGTCAGGGTGGATCGAGGGGCAAGGTTCGCCGGACTAGCGATGGTGACAAATCTGACAAATCTCCGTCGACGCGTCCCAATGGTAGAATCTCAAAGTCCAAGAACGAGATCACCCTGGCTAGAGAACGAGGTTGCGACGCCAACGGAACTGATCGGAGGTCAAAAGAAGCTGCTATGCTTCTCCACGCGCCGGCGCGTGAGTTGACGCGTCCTGCTTCTCAGTCCGAACGCGTGAGCTTCACGCGTTCAGCTTCAGGTCGCCGGACTTCGGGTACCGGCCGATCTTGACACCTCGCTTCTCCCTCCGAAGGAAGTGACACTACCAGGTCACTTTTATCCCGTGACCCAAGACCAAACCCGGAATTTGAGCCAATGGCTTTGATACCATGTAACCGAATCAAGGTATTTCTCAATTCCTTGTTCTTTATTAGAGGAATAATACTTGTATATATATACAATTGAGAGTCCTGATTAGGAAGGTATTATCCCTAAGGAAACAACCAAATTATGGTATGTACAGATATATACAGCTAACAGTATAAATAAGATCTAATTAAACAATAATTCTAAAATTTTTTATTTTATTTATATAAGTTACAAAATAAAATTTGGGCTAAATTACAAAATATTGGAAAATTGATTAGTGAGGTAAATTTTGGTTTTTATTAACATTATGAAACAAATCAATAAATAATAAACAAACAAATAGGGTAATAAAATAAATAAAAAATAACAATTATAATGATAATAAAATAGTGATTTATACATTCTCAATGATAAAGAGGATTTTGATTTATTGTACACAATTACAAGGTTTATAAGACCTTTTTTATTTCATTAATTTTAATATACATGATAATAATAAATGTGATATAATTTATTTACAAAATTAATCTATAAAATAAAGTGATCTTTTTTTATTAAAAAAAATTATCATAAAAAATAAATTAACATATGTCCAAAATCTGATTTAATTTCCATTGGCTTACAAAATTAATTGACAAAATGATTTTCTTGATTTTATTGATATGAATATACAAAATAATAAAATAAAAAACAATAATTTGATTTAATTTATGGTATATATATAAATATAAAGAAAATCAAATATAAGAATTATACAATTCCAATCTCACTCATACAAATTAAATATGCAACATTCATTGTGCTCTTTGATTAATTACAATACACGAACCGATAGAACACAAATAAAAAATTAAATAAAAATAAAAATAAAAATTGCAAACTTATATGATAACAGTTTCTGAAAAAGGCCACAAATATGTCCTGAACTTTAAAGCTAAAAGTTCCTAATTTTTGGTAGTAAAATTTCTAAATTTCAGTTGAGAAAGTTTCTAATTTAGTTAGAGAATCCACAGCACTTGGCAGCCAAATAAATTATTGTTGTTCATGTCTAAGGCATAGAGGTCAGGTAAACCATTCCAAAGCTCTGGAATTCCTCCGATCCAGACAAATAATTTGTTCAGAAACGTGAAATCAATAAGGTTGGCATTCTTTAATGTATGTCAGAAATTTACCAAAGATCTGTTGCCTCCAAGATCAAGAGTATTAATGTTTATGCGACTGCAGCTGGTGGAAGAAGGTTCCCACAAAGATGATTCTTGTTTAATTGGGTGTATCCTATCTTTCTTCACATCCCTTTCTATAACATACACATTTAACAAACTTATTTCTATATATATTATAATTTTTTCCCCTCATAACCTAAAATATTAATACAAACATTTTTTTTTATAAGTTAAATCTATATATGAACATAAGAAACATTTTCACTATGTTTGATTCCACGGAGATTTGAGGAAAAATGTAAGAAAAAGAAAAGAAAATAAAAAAAAGTAGAAGGAAAGAAAAAGTGAAAAAGAAAAAACTAGATTTAAAGTCAATAAATTATTTTTATATGCTATTTCAAATCCATTTCACTTATTTTAACTCTTTGATATAAAGAATAAATAGTTTGAAAATATATAAGTTTTTAATTAATTTTAATTATATTAGATTTTCGTTGACTTTTTTCATAGTACAACCAAACGTGAAAAAAAACATTTTTCTTAACATTTTTTTTTCTTAGTATTTTATGGGAATCAAATATAACCTTTATATGATATCTTTCCCAAATATATATATATATATATATACCAATTAGGAATTTAAGATACTTTTTTATCAATCTTCACCTTGCATCAAATTCTATCAAGTTAATACTTCATTTCTCTATGATATATGTTTTTAAAACATAACTCTACTAATATGCTAATACGAAGAAAACTGCTCAATGCACTTTTGTTTGGACACTAGTCTTAACCAGATCCTTACTCCTACCATGACTTCCTTATGCATCATGCTCTCCTCATATGTCAAGATCTCTTTTGTACATATATCACTCTCTTATCAAATGCATGCTACAAATACTCCTTGTTTTCCTTCTAGTAGATCTCTAGGAATTCAAATTGTTTAATCGTTTACTTGTTTCTACATTTTAAGAAGCAATAAGTGTATAAAAGAAATTATACTTATTCTGAGTAATGAAAGAAATGTTTCTTGTATTACCTTCCAATGGGAGAATAATTAACTCCACTTTCAACCAAAATTAATTTTGTAATCCTCTTATATGTTTTTGTTTTGTTCTCTTTTAACTCTTCTAGAAATCTTTACCTAGCTTTGATGTCATATGTTATGCAAGCTTTAATCCCAACACATTAGTATAATAACACAAAAATAAAACAATCCACATATAAAGGTACAAGAGGTTTTAATTTGGTTATGCTTTAATGCTAATATATTAGTGTAAAAAAATGAGGATAAAATAATCCACACATAAAGGTCTACCATATTTTAATGTGATTCAACCAATCATTTTGTATAAATAGATAAGAGAAAATCATTGCAATATATCAAAATATTTTAGAAAATAGAAGAAAAAAAGTACAAATACTATTGAGCTTTGAAACATCTCATATTTTCCTGTTCTTTATATGTATACGTATCTTGAACTATAAGTCCTCAATTTACCGAGTATCTCCATGCAACTTTTTCCCATATTTCTATCTATGATGTATAGTTATTATAAACTCATCTCCATCTTATCATAATATTTTCCTTCATGACCTAAAATATTTATAGAGATAATTGTAGTGATTTTTCTTCCTTTATAAAGAAGTCTATTATTATAATGATATATTTTATACAAAATGGATTATAAACCAATTAAGAGGTTGAGACACTTCTCAGTAAAGAGTTCTTTCATATAAATAATTGTTTGAGATAGTTATTGGGCCATTAAATTTACTCATGGACAAGGGAATAGCGTCATCTTGAGAGTTGTATCGGAGAGATCTAAGTCTGCTAGGATGAGCATTCATTCCTCCAAACGAGGATGGTACAGAAAAGCTAATTATTAGTCAAATATAGGGCACTCACTTTAGATGAGCAAAGTTCCACAATACCCTTAGAATGGGTTCATTATCTAATTGCTTATTTTAACGTGAGTACAAGGGCTATGGAAGTCAATAGGACTTACTTTTTAAGCCTTTTAAGTGAAGACCTAAATTGCAGCAAGACCTAGTTTTTTTCCATATCCTATAATTTAGTCCACAAGGATCCTTATAGTCTAGACGGGAAAGGAAATGGAATGTCATTATAAATTATTAGACTTTGCTTTCTCCTCCTATTGGAATTTTAGACCCTAAGGCCAGTTGGTAGGTTTGAACAATTAAGGATTAATTATCTTAAGCTGCGGTCCTTAGCATTGACCCCAACTTAGTCATAAGAGGAGAAAGAGTATGGAAAAAAAAGTAGTACAAGACTAGAAAAAAAAGAATGAGTTCATTTGGAAGCTATTTTAATTAAACCAATTTTATTATAAATTTTTTTAAATAACTTTTGGAAGAATTATTGATCAAATTATTGCGCATGAATCACTCTAAATGATTCTCTATATTTTTATAAGTGATTTTAAAATTTTTACTAAACACTTAATTTTTATAAGAAAGCTGTTTCAAGTGTTAAGAATAGCTTTTGAAACGTATAAGAAAGCTGTTTTTCAAGTGTTAAGCATAGCTTTTAACTCGTTTCAAAGTCATTTTCCAAGGAGCTCTACAAAGGTCTAGTCTCTGGATCTTTGTGCAAAACTTCATTATTTTGCATGGTGCTTGGAGTATAGAATGTGTCATTAATAATGTGCTTGGCAGTCTCGTGGATTTCTGTTTCTCCTTTTGAAGCGAGCTTCCACCCATTCAGTGTTGGACGCAATGATTTCTTTTGTTTGACCTGTGTAAATTGTCTGAAAATTTGAGGATGCAGACTGGAGTAGTATGATATTCAGCCACAAAAAAAGGCTAATCATGGCTCAGGATTGTGGGTGATTAGCTTGAACAATTGTTCCCATGATTCTATATTTGCACCCTTTTTCGTTTCTTGTAATTAAATTTTCCATCATAATTTGCTGTCCTCTGAAGAGTTGTGTTGAAAAGATGATAGGACACAAAGCAATGCTGGGAATCGATAACACATTTATTTATTTTTTGGCAAGTCTTCGAGATGTGAGTATATATATATATGGTGCGAATTTGTGACCAAAAAATAGACAAATAAGAGGCAAAGCGGATTAAAGAAACTTGGAATTCGAAACCTCATATTTCAGAAGGTTGTACATGAAGCTGAAGTGCTAAACTACATAGAAGCATTCATTTATTTCAGGAACTTAATTTCAGAAGGTTGAGCATGATGCTCAAGTGCTAGAGTACATAGAAGCATTCATTTATTCAAGGAACTTAATTTCAGAAGATTGTTCAAGTATGATGCTGGCTTCTTCCCAAATTCAGTTTCCTTTGGAGACGGCCTACAGTCAGCTGAATGACTAGAAGCAGCCACTCTTTGATGTCATACACAAGCCTAAAATAGGCATGCCTCCATGACTGCTTTATTACTAAGGTGCCACAAACTCCCCAAAACCCCACCACAAATCCTGTTCCCATGCTCATGTAGAACCACTTCATTTCAGCCTCAGCTCCATCTTCATCGTCATCTTCATCATCTCCACTGGGAGGATTGGGGGTTCCATTATCATCACCAGGACACTTAGCAGTTATTGGACGCCCACATAGTGCAGGGTTGTCCCTGTATATTGATGGATCATCCAGGGTTTGCAGCTGGTTGCCTGATGGAATTCTACCTGACAGGTTGTTATACGACAGGTTCAAGTGATTCATGAGAGTCAAAGAAGCCATACCTGGTGGAATTGGACCGGAAAGCTGATTTCTTGAGAGGTCTAGAGTTTCCAACAATTGTAAGTCCCCAATGTTGTCTGGTATTTTTCCTGTCAAATGGTTCATAGACAAGTTCAAGGTGCCTAATCTTGAAAGATTTGTTAGCCCTCCAGGCACATCTCCAGATAGGCCATTGTTGGACAGGTCGATGCTATTCACAAGATAGAGAATGTTTCTATATGAATCTTCCCTTCCTTTCATCAACACCGTCAATTCGGCCTCATATCTGTATGTTTCAATTTCAGATGCCATAGCACTCAAATTCCCAACGCAAGAGGGAATAGATCCTGACAGATTATTTTGTGCAAGATCCAATATGTGAAGAGAGGAAAGAGTGCAAAGTTGTAACGGAATGCTCCCATCAAACAAATTTGATCGTAGTCGTAGAATCCAAAGACTTGGCATTGTTTGTCCAATCCATGCTGGAATATTTCCTGAAAATCTGTTGCCTCCAAGATCAAGAGTACGGATGTTTGTGCAATTCTGCAAGGCAGAAGGAAGTTCCCCAGAAAGATGATTGTTGCTGAGCATTAAAAAGATAAGGTAGGACAGAGCACCCACAGAAGTTGGCAGCTCACCAGATAAGTTGTTGTTTGACAGGTCTACACGCGACACCAAATTGGGAACACCATTCCACAATGCAGGGATTTCTCCAGTCAAACTATTGTTTGAGATATCCAGAGTCACTAAACCAATCAGTTCACCAATGGACTCGGGAAGGGTTCCACTTAGAGAGTTATGAGAGAGATGTAACTCTGTCAGCATGGGCATTCTTTCCCCGATATCCCGAGGGATTGGTCCAGAAAATGAATTATTTCCCAAAAGTAGGCTACTCACATTTGATGACCAAAGGGGCAGAGAACCATTGAAATGGTTCCACATCAAACAAACCGAGGATTGAAGAGTGAACTTTAATGAGTTTGGAGTTCTGCCACTCAATTGATTATAGCCCAAGTCCAGTTGATCCAATTCCAAGTCTAACTTCCAAAACCACTCTGGTATGGTGTCTGAAATTCGAGCATTCCTGAGTATTAGAGTGTTAAGCTCATTTTGGTTTCTGAGCCAAACTGGAAATTTAGGACCCACTTGGCATGATCTCAGCTTAAGGTATTGGAGCTTAAAAGGGGGGATCCACTCAGAACTGATATTGATAACCAATGTTAGGTCTGGAAGTAATGAAAATTTAGCGATGGACAACTCCTTTAAGTTTGTGAGATTTGACAAATGGGCTTCTGTTAGAACACCTTCCCATGGATTCTCAGAGATATCTAACGCAACCAACTTATTAAGTTGTCCAAGTGTTTCTGGAATGGTCCCACTCATTTGATTATTAGAGAGGTACAGCTCTTCCAAATTCGACAAGTTTCCTATTGAATTCGGAATTGAGCCTACAAACGAGTTGTCCCAAAGCAGAACAGACTGCAAGTTGGACAGGTTTCCTAGTGAATAAGGAAGAAAACCACCCAGTTCATTCAATCCCAGATTCAGGTTCTCTAAACTACACTTGTTGCACCCAGATAAAACATCTATCATTTCAGTTATTTCCCCATTCAAATCGTTCTCAGAAAGGATCAGTGTTTTCAAGTTGCAGAGGCTACCCATCTTTCTTAAACTTTCAAGAGAAGTCCTGTTTGCAAATGCATCTAAAATTGAGCCTCGAAGATTGTTAAAGCTGAGATCAAGGTGTACAAGATTCCTCAGCTGGAATAGCCAGTGGGGTATTGTGGAGTTGAAACCATTGTTGGAGAGAACAAGCATTGAAAGGGATGTAAGATTGGAAGATGGGAGAGAACGAGGGAGGACAGAAAGTCCACAACTAGGTAGATGCAACTCGGAAAGAGGAAGCTTGCTAACAGCATGAAGCCAATAAGCAGAAGCTCTACTTAGATTGACTCCTTCTAAATTAAGGTGTCTTAAAGAAGAAAGACCCGATATCCACTGAAGATCATTCTGGCTTGACTCATCAGGGTATGTATTGAAATCGAAGTATTCCTTGAGGTCAAGGTAGATCAACCTGGAAAGATTTCCAAGTTGTGGAGGAATCGGTCCACTGAAGGAGGCACCGGAGAGATTGAGATATCTCAACTTTTCCAGTGAACCAATGAACTTGGGGATTCGAGTCCCTTCAAAATTATTCATGCTCAGGTCTAAGTGATTCAAATATTTCAAATCAAGCAAAGAAAGACTGATCTCACCGCCCAACTTGCCAGATGTTCCCTCATCATCAAGACTACGCAGATTGAGTTTGATGACATGTCCACTCCTGTTGTTGCAGACGACGCCTCTCCATTTGCAGCAGTCTTCCCCTACCCAAGATGAGAGTCGATGAGAAGGATCTGTAAGGCCTTGTTTGAACTTGATGAGAAGAGCTACCCTCTCAGTTTCAAAGGAGGCTACCCTATGGTGATCACCATGGCAGCAGCCTGGTTTAAGGGTTTCAGGGAAAAGAAACCCCGAGGACATAATGACAAGAAAAAGAAGTTGAAGTGAGGCATTGGTAGTAGCCATGTTTGTCTGCGAGTTGCTGAAGTAGTATACCCTAAAGCTCTATATATATAAGAAGAAATGCAATTTCCCCAAAGCTTGCCCGTTGGACGTTCACTGGAAGATGATTAAGTCGCTGACAGAGCATGATTTCACATATTGGAACCTTGGCTGTTGAATCTATTGATTCAAATAGCAAAATAGTATCGTCAAATAATTGCTTGAAATACAAATTTTTGTCGCTAGTCAATTGTTAAATAATTACCTGAAATAATTTTAATTTGATTATCATGACCTCTTTGACTAGTAATTAGACCATTTCTTTTCCATCTTCGTATATAGGTGAAAAAGGGTTGGATAACAAGTCTGGAATGCCAAAAGACAAATGTCATGCAGAGTTGTGTTACAAATGTGATCAGAACACACAAGCAAAATGAAGGAAATGATTTTTAAAAACAATTTTTTGTTTTTAAAATAGAAAACAATTTTTACAAATTCATAATACCTTTTGATTATTGTTTTCTACTTTTAACTTTTAAAAACAAAGTGAAATAGAGAACAACTTTTAAAAAACAAATAAAAGTTTTTTCACAAGTTTTTAAAACTAATAAGTTTTTACACACTTGATGCATTGTATTAATTAATTAATAAGTCTATTAATTTTTAAAAATAATTTAAAACTTAAATAATAAACTCATTAATATAAGTATTTATGAATAAAAATGAGTTTAAAACAACTTTATTGTTGTGGACCCCGTATTTTGCTCAATGCGTTCCCACTCGATGGCCAAACTGGCATTTTTATTTATTTGGCGAAAATTTGATTTTTTGAAAAGACTTGAAGTCGCCACTTATTTTTGTTTTATTTTTTAAGGAAAAAACAAAATAAGAAAAAAAACCTTAAGTGTGACTCCTAAAGAAAAAAAAAAAAAACAGATCTGTGAAAAACCGAGTTTGGGTCCGGGGTTAGGTTACTTATTGGGAAGGTACGGTGGTGAGCCGTAGCACCCCTCTAAACCCGTATACTTATGACCTCTACTAAATGAATTGAAGAAATAGTGACAATTAATTAATTAATTATGGATATATATATATAAAAAAAATCAATGTACAAGTCATTATGAAAATTAATATACACAAAAATAATGATGAAATTTAATTACTAGAATATACAAAATAAATGACGAGGAATTATGCAAAATGATTTATTGAACTAAAAAAAATAGTTTTCAAGAAATTTCAAAGGATTTTATAAAGAATGATTTTGAATTAATGATTTTAATTTATTTATTTACAAAAAAGAAGTTTTAATTTATTTTCAATTAATGATTTGATTCAATTTCATTTGTATTTAATTTTCAAAAAAAAGTTATTTGTACTTATTGTATCAAAAAAAATTTATTACAAAATTTTAATTTGGCAACAAAAATTATTTTACTTGCTTTTTTTTTTTAGAAAATAATGAATTTTTACAATTTTATTTACAAAAGTATTTTGATTCATTTTCATTTAAAAAAAAAAGTGATTTTTACAAATTATTTAAAACAAAATAACTTTATTTGCAAAAGAAATTTTAATTAAAAAGAAAAACAAAGATTTAAATCCTCTATTTCTAAAAAACACTTTTAATCCCATTTTAATTAAGGAAAAAGAATTCATTTAAAAAAAAATATTTTTGGACAATTTTATTAAAAATTAATTTTTGGGACAACTTTATTTACAAAACAATTTTTAGATAATTTTTATTAAACAAAGAAATTTTTGGACAATGTTATTAAAAACAATTTTTCAAATTCTATTAAAAACAATTCTTTTGGATTTTTCTAAATGAATTTTTCTGAATTTTTATAAATAAAAAAAATTTTCTTTTATTACAAATAATATTTTAAAATTGTTGTTTTATCAAAACACATTTATTGACTTCTTCCTTTCATTTAAACAAAATTTCTAGTTTGTTCGATATTCAATTCTGTACACACTCAATAAATATATACAAACAAATATTTATAAAACTTACAACATGCTCCACGTGTCATAAATTCGTATTCAGCTAACAAGATTGCAAAATGGGCCCACATAAAAACAAAAATAACACAAATTCAAACTTCAAATTAGTCTAATAAATTTCACCAATTAAACAAATATAATTCAACAAAAATATTTCACATATCGTAGACCCTAATCTAAAATTCCCAAATTAATAGTCAAAATATAAGCTCAATTAATCAAACTCAAAACATGATAAATTAAAATAAATCTCATTATGCCTAAATTTAATATTCCTTAATCTAAGTCTAATTTAATATACACTACAATTGTCCCATGTCCAAATTAAATAATTCAAATTGGCTAAGCCCATATCAAATATTCAAATAATCCCACAAATCCTACCCACATTGTGGGCCCCAAAATTCACATCAATTAACAAGCCCATATAAAAAATATACATGGTTAAGGGAAATAATATTTCAAGCCCAATTCAATAAGTCCAAACAAATAACAAATTAACAATAGGCCCAAGTCCAAATAAACAATATGCAATTGATATAATCCAAATATCTCAAATTAATCACCAAATGTAATATATACTATAAAACCAAATTAACAAATTTCAAATTTATCCATCAACAATAAATTAATCCAAATTTCATATTAATTAACAAAGTTCAAACATAAGGCCTACAAACAAACATAAATACACAAACTCAATTTCAATAACAATTACTATTAAAATCAAATCAAGAATAACAAAGAAATAGTAATAATAATAATAATAATAATAATAATAATAATAATGAAACGGGTGTGATGGGGAAGTCAGGGAATGAGATAAATGAGAAGGGGTCGTTGGGTGGCAGTGACTCACCAGCTGCGACTGACCGGCGATCCTACCGGCGACAGGGTTGATAGGAATAAAATAAAATAAAATAAAATAAAAGGAAGATAAATCAAAAAATGGGAGGAAGAAAATGGGAGAAAAGAAAATGGAAAAGGAATGGGGGTGCGCCGTGTGTGTGAGTTGGAGGAGGAAGAAGATGGAGAGAAAAAAAATGGAGAAGGAAAAAACTAGTCTCGCCCTCATATCGTTGAGAGTCGATTTCAGAGGCCATGCCACTCAAATTCCCCACACAAGAGGGAATGAAACCCGATAGATTATTTTCTCCAAGATCCAGTATGTGGAGTGAAGAAAGAGTGCACAATTGTGATGGAATACTCCCATGGAACAAATTTGATCGTAAGAGTAGAATAAGCAAGCTAGGCATCCTGTCCCCTATCCATGCTGGAACATTTCCTGAAAATCTGTTACCTCCAAGATCAAGAGTATGAATGCCTGAGCAATTCTGCAAAGCTGAAGGAAGTTGGCCAGAAAGATGATTTTTGCTTATCATCAGGAATCTAAGGAAGCTTAGAGAACCCATAGAACTTGGCAGCTCACCAGATAAATTGTTGTTGTTCATGTCTATGGCATAGAGGTAAGGTAAACCATTCCAAAACTCTGGAATTCCTCCAGACAAATGATTGTTTGAGATGACAAGGGTCAATAAATTATTTAGTTTCCCGAAGGAGAGGGGAATGGTGCCATTTAGATCATTACTGGAGAGATCTAGATCTGTCAGCATGGACATTCTTTCACCATACTCCAGAGGGATTGGGCCAGAAAAGAAATTGTCATTCAAATACAGTTTCATCACGTTGGATGACCATAGTGGCAAAGGCCCCTGAAAGTTGTTTTCACTCAAATCAACGGTGGATTCAGGAAGAAACTTCATTGAGTTTGGCACCCTGCCACCCAGGTTATTAGAACCGATGTCCAGCTCATCAAGATGCAAATCCAACTTCCAAAACCACTTTGGTATGCTGTCTGAGATCCCAGCATTATTGAGCACTACATCGGTGAGCTCAGTTTGATTTCTAAGCCATGCGGGAAACTTGGGATCCAATTGGCATGATCTTATTATGAGGAGGCTGAGTTTAAAGGGAGGAATCCACTCAGGATTGATATTAAAAACCAGGGAAACTCTTGGAGTCCCTCTGTAGTTTGAAAACTCCTTTAAACTTGTAAGATTTGAAAAATGAGCCTCTGTTACAACTCCCGTCAGAGGATTCTCAGATAGCTCTATCGCAACCAACTTGGAAAGTCGTCCAAGAGTTTCAGGGATGGTCCCATTCATTGAGTTGTCTCTGAGGTACAATTCTTCCAAATACGATAAGTTTCCAATTGAACTCGGAATGGAGCCTACAAAGGAGTTATCCCAAAGCCAAAGAGACTTCAAGTTATGGAGTTTTCCTAGGGAATTAGGAAGAAAACCACCCAGATCATTGAAGCCCAGATTCAGCGTCTCTAAGCAACTGCTGTTGCACCCAGATAAAACATCAATCAGTTCAGTTATTTCCCCATTCAAATCGTTCTGAGAAAGGATCAATGTTTTCAAATTGCACAGACTACCCATGTTTCTTAATCTTTCAATAGAAGTCCCGTTTGCAAAAGCATCAAGAATTGAGCCTCGTAGATTGTTGGAACTGAGATCTAGATACACAAGATTCCTCATCTAGAATAACCAGTGGGGTATTGTGGAGTTGAAACCATTGTTGGAAAGATCGATGATTGAAAGAGATGTGATCAGATTGGAAAATGGAAGAGAGGGAGGAAGGTCTGCAAGTGCACAAGCAGGTAGGTGCAACTCGGAAAGAGAAGGAAGCTTGCTAACAGCTTGAAGCCAATAAGCTGCAGCCTGGCTTAGATCTACACCTCCTAAATTAAGGTGTCTTAACGAAGTAAGACCCGATATCCAATGAAGATCATTCTGGTTTGACTCATCGAAGTATTCCTTGAGATCAAGGTAGTGCAGGCTGGAAAGATTTCCAAGTTGTGGAGGAATAGGTCCACCGAAGGATGCACCAGAGAGATTGAGATATCTCAACTTCTCCAACGAACCAATGAACTCGGGGATTGGAGTCCCTCCAAAATTGTTCCTGCTCAAGTCTAAGTAATTCAAATATTTCAATTCAAGCAAAGCAGGACTGATCTTACCACCCAACTCGCCTTCTGTTCCATCATCATCAAGATAACGCAGTGTGAGTTTGATGACATGACGGCTCCTGTTGTTGCAGACCACGCCTCTCCATTTGCAGCAGTCTTCCCCGACCCAAGATGAGAGCCGATCCGATGTATCTGTGAGGCCTTGTTTGAACTTGAGAAGAGCCACCTTCTCTGTGTCAACGCAACCCCTTTGATGATCACCCTGGCAGGAGCCAACTTTGATGGTATCATGGAAAAGAAACCCTGAGGAGGTGATGATAAGAAAAAGAAGTTGAATGAAGACGTTGTTATTAGCCATGCTGTTCGGCCCGCCACTAGGAGATGCTCTGCTATTCAGAGGCCACATGTGGTGAAGCTCTCTCCCTATACATATATACCCCATAGTCTTCGTCCACGGACATATTCTAGAGGAATTGATTAACTTGATGGGATTGTGGTGGTCACATGACTCGCATCCAAGTTTTCTGTTGCTCAGAGAACACGGACGGCCGAGGTGGGTGGGTTACAAATGTGAATGCGAGAAGAGGAGGGAATGGAAAAGACTAGCATATATTCTTGTGCATGCCCAACCAAAATCAAAAGACAAGACAGTTTTGGACTTTTTAACGTGGGCCCAATCATGCCTACATTCACGGATGAGAGAGAATCATTTGACTATACAATAGAAAATATTGCAGACTTGCACCTCCCACACTACACATGTACCATACCCATGCAAACCAAAAGAGAATAAAGGAGGGAACAAGAAGAAAATGTGAAAGAACAAGAAAAAGGGAAAGAGGTAAATGGAATTTTGAAGAATTATTCGAAAATTGGAATTTTGGAAAATTAAAGTTTTGAAGAATTATTCGAGAATGGAATTTTAGAAAATTAAACTTAAAGAATTTTTTTTTTTAATTGGAAAATCATTTTTTAGAAAGAGAGAAATTAAGTTTTAAACCAGAAAATCAATCTTCTTTGAAAAGGAGAATTAGTTTTTGCTGATTAGTAGAAGATTGATGATAGTGTCTTCCTTTAGTCCATGGCAGGACTGCCCTACCCAGATTGGCTATTATGGATAAACTCTTGTTGAAGTTGCAAGTAATAGCTTTTATGGACTTGCTGATAAAGATAAATTTGTCATAATACAAATAAATTAATATCTTAAAAAACAAAAAATTAAATATCTTAAATTAATAAATTATACAATTTTCAGATACAACTATTGGATTCTCGTATCCATACCCTGCCACAAAAAATTCTTGTATTCATACCCTATCACAAACATTTTCGCTCTTTATTACATCTTTATCCATCTTGTATAGTCTTTACAGACTCATCTCTATCTCATAACTTTTTCCCTCATGACCTAGAATATTTATAAAGATATTTCCAACAACTTTCCTTATTCTATAAGGAAATCTAATATTATAATAATATATTAACTTAGGAAATATTCTATAAAATATTATTTATAAAAAGAAATTTGAAATAATTCCATTAGAAAGAGTTGATTGAATAGTTTATGTATTAAGAGTTAAGATTCAATAATCATCTTTGATGTTTTTATTTCTTTAGTATTGTTGGCTGTCATTGGTTGAATTGGATCCATTGTTTTGTTAAATATAATTTTCAGTACAGCAGTATTGCAACTGTAACACTGTAGCCTACAACTATGGGGAAGTCCTAATGATGTCCACAAACAGTTAATGCATCTTACTGGTCATGCTCATGGAAACTCGGCTGTTAGAATCATGCATGGGTCATCTGCTGACTCTTTTCGGTATGAGAAAATATGTTTTCATACATGCTCTTAAAGAAAATCATAAAATAAGAATCCAATTTTTTTTAAAATTCAAATTTAATATATTTTTTTTTTACATAATTAGGATTTTCAAAGGAATTATCTTTTACCAATAGTATCTTTTAATAATACTCACTACCAAACTCAACAAAACGTGTAAAACTTGAAGTACTTTTAGGTTATGTTTGGTATTGGAAAGTATTAAGAAAAAAAATAATAAAGAAAAATGTTTTTTTATGAAAAAGATCAAATATAATTAAAATTAGTTAGAAATTTATATACTTTTAAATTATTTAATATTTTGATAATAGGAAAAAATTATTTAATCTTTATATCAAAAAATAATTTGATATATTTCAATTTTTCTATTGACATATATTTGGAAGGAAAGTGATTAATGATTAACCTCTCCAAATCACTTCTGATAACCTCAAAACTTAATATCAAATTTAAATATGTGTACTATCAATAAATCACTAATTAAATAAGATAATTCCTTTTCAAAATAAAATGTACAACATATAGATTTGAAGATTACACTTGAACAAGCAACCTTCTCTAAATTTATATTTTTAACATAATTATTATTTACATTGGGTTTGAATTGAGTTATGCGAATATCTAAATTTTGACCTGACCCACCAACAAGAAATACAACCCTACGAATAAGGACCCACTGTGGAAACCAACTTGGACGGAGGGTCATAGGTGGGGCTGAAGGCCGGATCTAGGCTGACCGAAAGCTACCCATCTGAGGCCACAACTGTTGGTGGTCCAAGCTCTGCGTAGAAAATTCAGATTCTTACAATGAATCGGGGATCTACCCGTGTTTGGTACGCTAGAAGCATGACCCACAAAGTCTAATGTACTTTTAATACAAAGACATGACCTGTCGCTTGGTCCCCCATCCTAGTAGGCTTATCTAGTCGGTTCACATTGTATCTTGTAGAAGAGGAGAAAATTTTATGACATAATCCCTACATACCTGAACTTTCCAGTCAGGACAGCCACAGGGATTTCAGCTCTATATATGCTCTAGGAAATGGTTCCGGACCATCTTAGCTCGATGCTCACAATGCCAAAACGCCAACTACAATTCCTTATTTGAAATATCTGAATCATCCAGTCCTCAGATATGAATAATTTTGAAGGAATGGGAATTCCAAGATTCATTGGATCACTAAGGTAGTTGAGATGTCTCAATCTCTCTGAAGCATCCTTTGGTGGTATTATCCCTCCAAATACTGCAAGCCTTTCAAACTTGTGCAACCTTGATCAACGTACTCTTTTGGACCAAAGAGAATGGCCTGGAATGGCTGTCAGGCCTTTTTTTTTTTTTTTCTTTGAAGTACCGGCGGCTTCTTTAAATGGACATCTCAATCAATTTTTTCATCTATTCTCATATTTGAATAATTCAAGAGTCACGATGGAAATGAAATAAAATTTGATTATAGTGAAAATGAATTTTCACTTTTAAGTAAGATTTCAATTCATTTATTTTTAAAAATATTTTTTTATTCTGATTTTGTAAAAGGAATTTATATAATATAAACTAAACTTAATTCAAGTTTTATTAAAAATAAAAAATAATTACAAATAAATTAAAAAATAACTTTTAATAGAATATGAATAGTAATATTATAATAAAATCATAAATTATATTTTTTATAAATATTATAAAAATGGATATTAAAATCCCCATAAGAGCATAATTGATTTATTTTGTTAAAATAAATGAAAATAATTTTATATTTTTAAAATAGAACATTATTTTTAAATCACACAATCAAACAAATTTTTATCATTTACTTTAAAAAAAGCTCCCAAATATGTTTTTTAAATGAAAATAAAGAATTATTTTAAACTATGTAGAACCTTGTTTAAATTATAAATTTTTTTCATCCCCGGTCAAGCTAATGTATTAAATTAACAACATCGTTAATTGCATAAAATAATATTTAAAAAAAAAAATCATAAAGGTCCAATGAAATATGAATTAATAATGGATGAAGTACATTAAAAAAATAACAAATAAAAATTATAATACAATATTGAGAAACATTTTACAAGTTCTATTTTTCTCAATTCAACTATTTGTTGGAATCATTGCATATTTGAAACTTTTTTTTTTTATTTTATCTTTTAGGGCATTAAATTTTAATACTATGTCTATTTCTTTTGAGAGACTTTTTATCTTCTATAATTAATAATTATCTCTTCCTTTTTAAAGTATTTTAGACTTTTATATATTAACTTTTGATTATATCTATTATTTTTGGATTTATAAGTACTATAAAGTAGAAACATAATACGGTATCTAAAGATAAATTAATTAATTATTCATTTATTGATAAATTAATAATCCCATTAAGATAATAATTCATCTTGATCCTAAGCATATTATTTTATTGAGGTTGTATCAGTATTCATATTATTATCAATATATTTCATTTCCAATTTTATTATCATTGTTGCCTAAAATTGAAACATAAACAAATAATCATTCTAACATTACATTTCCAGGTACATCCAAACACAAGAATTGAAATCACCAAACTCATTCCTACAAAAAGAAATACGAATATAACAAAATATTTATTCTCCTTCCCTATTTCGATGTACCAAACATAGCCTTATGTGAATAAATAGAATGTAGCTCCAAAGCCTACCTCTAGAAATCCTATTTTTCGAAAATGAATGTAGCTCAATCATTTATAAATTTTTTGGTAACCCGAAGAAAAACTTAAAGCAAATATGTACAAAACAAAGCAATAATACTAAGGTTAAAAAAAAAATCTAAAATGAATAAGATAAAAGAGGGAAATAAAATAAGTGGAGTAGAGTGGGATTGAGTAGTTCTTAGATATAAAATTATGAAAACTTTCCAAGATACCATAGTCTAAAATCAGATTGAACTTGTGAAATTGTGCTAGGTTGGTCAAGGGCAAATAGAATTCGATATTGAAAACCAACAAATACAACAATTCATTTTTCTTTCAATAGGTAATTGTTTTTTTTTTTCCTTTTATTGTTATGACATAGAAGTGAACTTTGTTTTGGATTGTAAAGAGAAAGGAAAATTTCCTTCAATAGATATTAGCGAAAATAGTGACCAATGGATCCCTTCTCTTGTACGTCTTCTCTTAGTTATATGTGTTGTTCATAAGGCACAGTTAATTTTTAGATTTGTGAGATAATGCATGATTAATATTAAAACAAAATTTTAATAAATAAATTAATGTTAATGATATTATCTTTAAATTCTATTTAACCGATAGTTAAAAATATAAAAATCGTTATCAAAATTTTGTTAAAGATTTTTTTTTTTTTTTACATTTTTTATATATTAATTAAATCTATGAGAAATATAAATTTACAAATAAAATTTAAAAGATCATACTTATATCATCATTGTTTTTTTTATCATTGAATACATCCAAATTAGATATATTCATATATATATATATATATTATATATATATATATATATATATATATATATATGTATGTATGTATGTATGTATGTATGCATTATTGTTTCTTTCATTTTTTTTAGTTTCTTTTTCAATATTTTTTATCAAAATTTTCATTAAATTTTTTTGATATATCTTAATATAACTATAACATCTAACTACTGATATTTTTGTAAAAACCATTATTTTAATCATTACATGTTACATCCTATTTTTTTACTTTTTGAAATATTTTTTGATATTTCGCTTGGTCCTTCAAAGTGGGTGGGAAAAGCTTCATTTATAGCATGTCTAGAGACAAATGTGCTTCCTAGAAGGTCAAGCAAATCTCTTCAACATCCTTAACATGAGTGTAAGGGCTTTGGTTCTCATGGCATCTAAAGATTGGGAGTAAGGGCACCAATTGAGTCTTGATGATCACCTAGTCCTATGATGTGACAAAACATGTGTTGGGAACCCTAGTGTGGACCCGCATTTTTCACGTGCGTCCCCACTCGATTGGCGAGACTCGCTTTTTATTTGTGAAAAATAATTTTTGGAAAAGTTGGAGTCGCCACTTATTTTATTTTTATTTTAAAGGGAAAATAAAACAAGAAAGAAAAACCCTAAAATGTGACTTCATAATTTTTGGAAAAAAGGCATGTCTTTGAAAAACCCGAGTCTTGGTCCGAGGGTCAGTTTACTTATTGGGAAGGTACCTCTAGGAGGTAGCACCCCTCTAAGCCCTAAAAAGGTCTCTACTGACTAAGTTGAGGGAAACGTGGCAATTAATCGGTTTAATTATGGATACCTAAGTAGGCTAGGTGGTTCCAAAAAAAAAAGCATGCCAAACAAGATCAAATCATAATAAAGGAAGGTTAGGATGCGTACCTGGACCGCTTCTCAAGCGCTATCATAAAAACATCGATGGTTAATTTAAACAATATATCATCCAGCATGTATTTTATTAGAAATAATCAAACAATGAAACATGTATATCAGAACACTCAAGCATTATTAGACATAAGCATTATTTCACAATGACAAGCATATTCACATAATTCAGAAAGTAGGTGATAGAGGACATACCTGGATAGCATAGATAATTTGCAACGTGCTTCCTCAAGTTGTAAGGGGTTAGATAACAAATAATAAAATATAGAAATCCTAGCATGCTCGTTATCTAATTAGCATAGCAAAAGTGATCAAAGTATACAGAATCATCAATTATCACATACATCTTGTATATAATTCCTAAAAAATAGATAGACATGATTTCAACAAGTGTCAAACGTGGCAACAAAAATAAATTTTGAAAAGATTTTCTTATGTAGGGGTTTCACCAATTCCCCAATCGATATACACGAATTTAGCTTAGAATTATCTCATTTGTTTGGGATCACAAGCTTTGATTCGTGTTTTATTCAAAACTGTAATTTTATTTGAAAGATGTGAACCGATCAAAACATGGTTGCACATTATTTTAAAAAAAATGAGATTTTGATTCTAAGAACTCTAAATGAATTTTTGAAATGGATTTTTTAAGGGGATCTTTTGACTCTAAGAAACTCTAAATGAATTTTTGAAATGGATTTTTAAGGAAAATGAGATTTTGAGAATAGTGTTATATTTTTTAAAAAATAAAGAAATTAATTTGAAAGCAATAAAGTGTATGAATCAAAATACCAAGCAAAACAAAAGAGAACAATATCACAAAGTAGAATTTTTGACAACCAAGAAAATTGAAGGTGAGAATAGAGGCTAATCTTCATGAGTTTCCAAAAGCCTCAGAAAGAAAATCAAATTAAATGAAGGATCACTAAAGCAACAGGCAAGGCATTCTAGATTAGACAAACTAACAAGGTATCGATTCATGAACTAACCGCTAGGATTTTAAAAGCATATAAATTTAGATAAGGGTGATCAGGATCTAACATTAATGATTTTTGAAACAAAAACTAAAAATGGATCAATTCAGGTAGGGGACTAAAATTATAGAAGTACCTAAACTAATTAAAACGAGTTTGACTAGATTAAACTAAAAACGTGAACTTTCAAACATAGAATTAATTTTACTAATGAACTACAATTATAAAAGTGCTTAAGCTAATTAAAATGAGCCAAACTAAATCAAAGCAAACTAAAGATATGTACTTTCAAGCATAGAATTAATTTTATTGATGAACCAAAAATTATAAAAGAGTCTAATCTAAATAGATGAATTAAATTAAATCAAAGTACACTAAAAACATGAACTTTTAAATAAAGAATCAATTTTGTCAATAAACAAATAAAACTATAAAAACACATAAACTAATTAAAAGGAACCAAATTAAATCAAAGAATACTAAAATATGAACTTCCAAACATGAAATCAATTTTATTAATAAACTAAAACTATAAAACACCTAAAATAATGAATATAAATTATTAAATCAAAGCAAACTAAAAAAAAAACTGAAACTTTCAACCATGGGATCAATTTTATTAATGAACTAACTACAAAAAAATATCTAAACTAACTATAATGAATCAAATTAAATTAAAGTAACCTAAAAACGCAAACTTTCAAACATGGAATCAATTTTATCAATGAACTAAAACTATAAATGTATTTGAACTAAATAGATGAATTAAACTAAATCAAAAGTAAACTAAAGACATGAACTTTTAATATAGAATCAATTTTATTAACGAACTAAAATTATAAAAGTATCTAAACTAATTAAAATGAATCACATTAAATCAAAGAATACTAAAAATATGAACTTTCAAATATGGGATCAACTTTATCAATAAATAAATAAATGAAATACAAGTAATTAAAAGAGTAGCAAATGCATGAATAAATGAATAAATAAAACTCAAATGTTTTCAATCTGATGCAATCAATCAAAATTAAATAGGGTTCAAATCATTTTTTTTTTTTTCTAATATAATGGATGAAAATTAAAACACACAAACTCATTCAAGCCAAACTAACAAATAAATTAATACTAAATTAAATTGGAATTAAAAAAAAAGGAAAAAAAGATGTCTAATAAAAAAAATGAAAACTCTTTCAAAAACTAACCTGTGTTATGGAAAAAATCCGTCTTTGATGCGTTAAAGTAGCCTCTCCTCGAAAATCCTCTGTTCTTCTCTATTTCAAAAAGAATATCACAACCCTTTGCTCCAAAAATTCTTTCTTGCGTGTTCTCTAAAAAAAAAAAAAAATCCTCTTTTCCTCGTTCCTCTGTTCTCAGCTTTTATATGACAGCCCACTTTTTTTTTTATTTTCTGGAATATCCTCTTTCTTTTTTTTTAATGCACATGGATATAGAAAGTGCATGCATGTGGCTCACATTGGAGACTTCCCTAAGATGCAGCCATGTCCTATTTGGTAAGTGATCAAGCATGTTGACTTTTCTTTCTTAAAAATAATAAAGAAATCTCTCTTACAGCTGTGCACAAAGTGGCCACTTCCTTCCTTTTTATTTTCAACAATATAAATCTCTTTTTTTTCACCCTCCATTCAGCCGTGATCTCCTCTTTCTATATGCAGCCTGGATTCCTATTTGAAGCCATGATCTCACTTCCCTTAATGAGGACTCTTCCCAAACGTTCACGCCTACCTTTCAATGTATCCATCCCACCATGCATCCAAGGAAATCCTCCAAATATTCAATCTCAATGTGATTGTGCACACCTTCCATACTTTTCCTACAAAATTTCAAAGTTAATAGATTAAATAAAATAATAATAATAATGATGATAAAAAATGAGTAAAAGTAATAATAATAATAAATAATAGTTGTAAAATAAAAATAAAACATTTAAATAAAATTCTTAAATTGAAATAGATAAGTAAGGGCAATTATTATGGAAAAAAGTGACAAAATAATAAGGAAATAAAATAGGTGAAGAAATAGACAAGATAATAAATAAAAATAAAATAATAAAAAGTCAAGTCATGCAACTTTAAAATAAACGAGCCATGCAAGCCATACAAAAAAAAAAAAAAAAAAATGCAATCATGCAAACATGCAAAAAAAAAAATACTTAAAAGGTGATCTAAGTGGGCCTAAGTGAGCCTAAGTGGGCCAAAAGTATCTAAATAGGCTTAGGGTGCCTAAATGGGTCAAGGGTGCCTAAGTGAAGTCTAGTCTAAATCAAGACTACCGAGGATCACAATAAAGGGTCAGATAATCCCTTAACCAAAGTCTCCGAGGTGACTCAGAAAAGGGTAAGTCGTACGAGTAGTAATGGGCCACCAAGGAACTACCGTGGAGTACTGGAAGTGAATCTAAACACATGTGCTAAAAGGACAAAATTGAGGGTCTATACCTAGATTACTTCATTCTCATACCTTGGATCTCGTAAGGTGCATGCAAACTATCCTAGGCTTCTCTAAATCTATCGTAGTAAAAACATATAGCTATAAAAACCATATCAGAATAAAGATTTTGAGATGTAGTACTTATACCTAGATCTGGATGTTCTTATATCAATTCTAGTAGTGAAGATGCCTGGAGGCCTCGTACACCCAAGATCTTTTACCTTATGATTCAAACCACGATCTTGATACTTCAAAGTGTGGGCTTTGGAAGGGATAAAACTATGACTCTCTCTTTCTCTATCTTTAGAGATGGAAAGTGGCTCTCACAAAAAAAGTGAAACCTTATTCTCTAAGAGGGTATTTATAAGGTTCTCCTACTTGGTTTAAGTGACTTAAGCCTACCAAGGCTTGGGTTACTTAATATAGTCCTAACGTAATTGATTAATTAACCGTACAAGGTCATTTAATTAACCAATTAACTCAATTCAAAGACCTTGTTCATTATCCCTTGTGCAACCTTACATAATTACCAAAACAACCATATGCACAAAAGTGAACTTAGAGACAATTCAACTCTCATAAATTGTGTCATCATGATATATGAGCTCAAAGAGGAGACCATTGGGATCCATAGGAGTACTGACTCTCTCATAATTTAATTCTAAAGTTGATTCAACATTTCACTAAAGAGAATCAATTGCACTCCAATACCCTATGTAAATAACAATGAGACAAAGTTTAGGATATGTGACCTACTATTCATTACATGAAGACTTCCCATAAATTGGTATCCATAATCTAATAAAGTAGTGCTATCACCTATCAAGATTGTCTTTTCAACCTTGAGTTACAAATCCTACTTATTATGTGATCAAATGACATACTCTACCTTAAAAAGAACATATATATATATATATATATGTCAAATTCCACTTAAAGAATTATTGTGATGCTATAAATTTCATGATCACACGCTCTTTTGATTAAAACCCTAACCAGTCTTCTCTTCATTCGTTTTTCTTCTTCTTCTCTCCACTTTTTCTCTCTTCTTCCTATTTTCATTGTGGTTTATTCTAGATAAGCATTTGGACATCTATTTTTCACCTATAAAAAGATACCCACCAAGGAAAAGTTTTGGTTTCGCTACGACTTTTGTCAAAAATTTATAGAATTGTGTGATGTGAGTCTTCCAAATTCTTGATTTGGGTTTTTTTAAAAAGCTTGGTTTTTTTGGATCTTTGGTTGTGATAAGTAATCATACCAAATTGAGGTGTTTCTTTCCTTCTTTTAATTCTATCTATTAAAGGGTTTGGAGCTTTGACATTGAAGTTGGATTTTCAACTCCTTATAACCATAAACCTGATTATGTTGAATTACAGGAGCTATTGATTTGAATAAAATGGAATCTGGGTTTGAAATTTAGGGTTTTGTTGTTTTCATCACATCCTTCTTCAAAGCCTATCTCTAAATACTTACCATAGTTAGGTTTTAAGGCTGAAATTTCAAGAGATGCAGTCATCGATTAGGGGAGGAGAGAGAAAAAGAGTGAAGAGAAAAGAAGAAAAACGAAGGAAGAGGAGGGCAAACTGGTTAGGGTTTTATAAATTGACCTATTTGCCCTTGGTCATGTGGAGAGCACATGCCTTTCTATAAAATAAAAAAATAATATCGTCTCTTAAAAAATGCATATTGCACACAATTATAAAGGATGAATGGTATATTGCTTGATTTTGAAACTCAATGGGGCAATGTGCAAAACCCATTATATATTAGGGGGTAAAGTGTAATAAACCCAAAAAATTGACCATTTTGCCCTCAATCACATGGAGAACACACGCCTTTCTATTAAAAAAAATTAACATTGTCTCTCAAAAATGTACATTACATGTAATTATAAAGGTTGGGGGTACATTACTCGATTTTGAACTCAAGAGGTCAATGTGTAAAACACGCTATAGGTTGGGGGGTAAAGTATATTAAACCCATTTAAAAAATTTTCTAGTTTGACTTTAATTTGGATTACTACTTTCAAAAAATTTAAATTTTATCCAAAAAAAGTCTATATTAAAATTCTAATAATATTACTAAATTTTTTAGAAAAAATTATGGTAAATTCCTTTAAAATATTTATATTCATTTGTTTCAAAAATTAAAAAAAAAAACATTAAATTATTTCTGAGATTTATATAAAATATTTTATTTGAGATTTAATTTCTAAAATTTTATTAAAAATTTGTGATGACAATTATTTGTTATGGACATTAATTTATTTAAATAATTAAAATTATTAAAAATTATATTAATAATTATCTACTCAAATTAATTTCAATTTAAAATTATATATTTATAAAATGTTAGAACTTTATTTATTTATTTATTTATGTTTTAGTAATTTCTGAATAAGTTCATATTTTTAATATTTTAAAATAAAAACATTCAAAATTAAATAAAATTAAAAGGATAAATATGTAAAAAAAAAATTAAAAGTGAAGTGAATGTAATTTTTTAAAATAGGGTTAATGTGTAAATATGAAAAATACTTAAAAATAAAATATAAATTTAAAATAAAAGATAAATTAAAAATTAATTAAAAAAATTCTGCCCACTCTTTAGGTATTATTTGAACTAAATATAATCATTGGATTTAATCTCGGCCTTAGATAAAACATTTAACCATTTGGATCATATTTAAAAAACACAAGTGTGATCTTGGCCTTGAGATCAAGAATCTTTCATTTCAACCTTGATTGGAGGAAAGAAAACATGTAGATATATCGTCGATTTTTTTGGGCAGAAAATCATCATTTTTCGGCGAGATTTTGGCGATTTTTTGATACGGCAAGGCTGGCTTCATTTTCTTCAACGATTATAAATGTCCAAGCTGATAAATTGGCAATTTTTGGACGATACATGACATTTTTTTTCCAAAATTTCTCCCTCGTTCGAAGTTTCCATGCCATTTCTCACTTCAACCGTCACTAATCTATGATATTTTGCCAAAATATTGGTAAAATTTCAAACCATGGTTGGGATTAAAACTTGCATAATAAGTGGTATCAAAACTTAGGTAAAGATTTTTGTTCAGAGTTAAAAAAGAACAAAACATACATACAAGGGCTTTATGTTTATATGGCAATTTCTTTTCTGGCCCAATTCCTCTAGAGTTTGGTGCAAGAATGCCCATGCATTCTTGGTATTGCATTGTGCTCCTACACAAAAATTGAGCTAGGGTTTTATGCATTTCATGGTGCAGCCTTCCTAATGGCTAGTTGAATGAGGGTGATTGTTTCCTCTTTATCATATTCCTTGAACTCACAAACAATCTCCTCTTTCTACCCATAACAATGATTGTCCTCTTAATAGCCAAAAGTGTTGGTGATTGCATCAACCCAAGTAGTTACCTTTATGAGATAATATTGCACCTCAAAGGCCTGCCTTTCTTGGATGTGAATCCTGAGCCATGGATGAGAAATTTAACTATTGGGGAGTTTGCAGATGCCAAGCCACAAGTAGTTACCCTTCGTGGAGTGGAAAAGGTAGCCCGCATTGTAGATGTCCTAAGAAAACAACACGCACAATGGTTTCCCAATTGTAGATGAAATGGTGGAACCACCGGTCGGTCAACTGAATTGCATGGAATTGTACTAAGAGACACCTTGTTAAAGTGCTAAAGAAGGGTTTCCCATTGATCATTTTTCAACTCCAACGCCAACGCCACGTTAGTAACTTTTAGCATATTAGTTTTAGTTTTTTTTTTTTTTTTTTTTCGTTATAACCAATAGTTGGTTAGGTTGTTTTTTCTCTGCAGAGCTCTACAACTCCTTATGCGTGACTTCTATTATAAAAGGCATTTTGGCTACTTTGTTTTAGGGCTCTTTGTACAACTCATTTTTTCAATCAATGAAAGGAGAATCTGTAATTTTTTTCTCTCCATTTTCCCTTGTAATATGGTATCAAAGCTTTTTACCTCTGCCACTCACTAAAATGGCTCGTGGTGGTCAGCATAACAATGATAATAGATTTCAGCCCCTCACATCCCCTACCTTTGGTAGCACGACAACACAATCAGATCAATTTCTCATGGAGGACACTAATAACCCATTTTTCTTACGTAGTGGTGATCATCCAGGCTTGGTGCTCGTTTCGCATCTCCTCACTGGTTCAAACACAAAGAATACATGGAGTCGGGCTATGCTGATGGCTCTCAACGTAAAGAATAAGCTCAGATTCATGGATGACACTCTTTCGCAGCCCATAACCGATGACCCTACAGCCGGAATCTGGTCTCAATGCAACAACATGGTCACATTTTGGCTCCTTAACGTTGTCTCAAAAGAGATAGTTGATAGTCTTCTCTATCTCGAGAGTGCCCATGCTGTTTGGGCAGATTTGCATGAACACTTCCATCAGAGCAATGCTCCATGAATTTTCCAAATCAAGCAACAACTACATGGTCTCTCACAAGGTTTGCTCGATGTTAATACCTATTATACTCGATTGAAAATTCTTTGGGATGAACTAAAAAACTATCAACCAGTTCTCGTCTGCCACTGTGGAGGTATGAAAGCTTGGATGGATTGTCAACAACAGGAGTATGTGATGCAATTTTTAATGGGTTTGAATGAATCTTATGCTAGCACAAGAGGCCAAATTTTGATGCTTGATCTGCTCCCTCCTGTGGCGAAAGTATTCAATCTTGTTGTTAAAGAAGAACGCCAATGGTCTATTTGATCTAGGTCCTCTGCTCCATCGGATTCCATGGCATTCAATGCCTCTTCTCCGGCTCTTTCTGTAGCTACTGTATCATCTCACAACAAGCCTAGACGTGAATGCCCAATTTGCACCCATTGTGGGCTCATAGGGCATACAGTAGATAGGTGTTATAAATTGCATGGGTTTCCACCAGGTTATAAGCCCAAAGGGAAAGCCCAAACACAAATGGCCGAGACGAGCCCCCTTCAATCCCAATCTACTTCACCAAGCTCCTTTACTGAGCCATTGAAGGGCATTCATTATTTCCCTTTTGCTGCTGCTGCTACAGTGGGATCTTCCCCACCACTAGTCTCTCTCTCATCGGATCAAGTTCAACAACTCATTGCCTACCTTAGCACTCACCTTCAACAGCAAACTATTGACCCATTTGAGTCTCCATCGACATCAGCACCTTCAATTTCTCAAATCTATGGTAACAATTGTTCTACTCAATTTTTTTCTTATCCTTTTGTTCCTTCCGATGCTTGGGTGATTGGCATAGGGGCCACCCACCATGTCTGTTGCAATATTTCTCTATTTTCTCATTCTAGACTGGTTCATAATACCACAGTCACTCTTCCTAATGGTCATGTTGTTGCAATCAATCGTGTAGGTTCTGTGAGGTTGTCTGATACTTTGAACTTGGATAATGTCTTGTTTGTCCCCATGTTCACTTTCAATCTTCTCAGCATTAGTACTCTTACTCTTGGCCATAATTGTAGTGTTAATTTCCTTTCAAATTCATGTGTCATTCAAGACCTCACTCGGGGATTGACGATTAAGAAAGGTAAAAGACGAAAGAACCTTTATTTTCTAGAATCGGGGAATGAATTTTGTAATTCTGTAATGTTGAAAAGTGATATTTGGCATTTTCGCCTTAGACATCCATCTCATGTAAAAATTCAAATTCTTCACAATGAATTACATATTCCCAATTCTTTATCCCATTTGTTTTCTCACTGTAAAATTTGTCATATGGCCAAGCAAAAATGTTTACCTTTTGTTTCACATAATAATATGTCAACTAATCCTTTTGATCTAGTTCACATTGACATTTGGGGACCATTTAATGTACGTACAACGGGTGGACACAGATATTACCTCACCATTGTTGATGACTGCACACGTGCTACTTGGGTATATCTTTTTGTGCTAAAGCTAATGTCCTCACTGTCTTTCCTGAATTTTTCAATTTGACTTCTACTCAATATAACACTACAATTAAATCTGTCCATTTCGATAATGCCCCTGAATTAGCTTTCCATGATTTTTTTCGTACCAAGGGTGTTATTCCTTATCATTCTTGTGTTGCTACACCTGAACAAAACTCAATTTTAGAGCGTAAACATCAACACATACTTAATGTGGCACGAGCCTTATTGTTTCAATCTTGTGTTCCTCTTTGTTATTGGGGTGATTGTGTTTTGACAGCTATTTATTTAATCAATCGTACACCCTCTCCATTACTATCCAATAAAACCCCATTTGAGCTGTTGAATAACAACAAACCCACCTACAACCATCTTCGCATTTTTGGGTGTCTATGTTATGCTTCCACGCTTTCTAACCAACGTACAAAGTTTGCCCCTTGTGCTCGAGCTTCTGTTTTTCTTGGCTATCCTTTTGGTTATAAGGGTTACAAGTTACTTGACTTAGAAAGCAATAAGATCTATATTTCTCGGAATGCCATTTTTCATGAATCACTCTTTTCGTTTGCTCATTCTGCTGTGAGGAGCGATGTTGTTGATTTGTTTAATGATCGTGTCCTTCCTAAGCCAATTCAGTCCATCTCCGAGCCTTCTTGCAGTCAAACCCACATGTCTTCTTCCCATAGTCCAAAGTGCATTTTCTCACCAGCCCCAATTCAAACAGCCTTACGTCCACGTCGTGTCACCACAAAACCAACTTACTTGTCTGATTATCATTGTTACCTCACTAAACACGTTTCTTCTAAGCCTTCTCTATATCCTATTTCCTCTTGCTTGAGTTACCACAAGCTTTACAGGCCATACCATGAATTTGTTCTTGCCATTTGTTCTCAAACTGAACCAACATCATTCTTTTAGGCCATTGAGTCTCAAGTGTGGCGCGATGCTATGAATATTGAATTGCAGACATTGGAAAGTAATGACACTTGGTCCATTTGCTCTCTTCCCATTGGCAAACAAGCGGTTGGTTGTAAATGGGTGTACAAAGTCAAGTTTCGAGCTGATGGCACTGTGGATAGGTACAAAGCACGCCTTGTGGCTAAGGGATTTACACAACAAGAAGGTATTGATTATCTTGATACCTTCTCTCTTGTTGCCAAGATAGTTACTGTTAAAATGTTGCTTTCTTTAGCTACAATTCATGGCTGGTCTCTCACTTAACTTGATGTCACTAATGCATTCCTTCATGGTGACCTTATGGAGGAAGTTTACATGAGTCTTCCCCTAGATACACTTGCCATGAGGGGGAACATTTGCTTCCTAATGCTGTGTGCAGGCTGCATAAGTCTATCTATGGCTCGAAACAGGCCTCCCATCAATGGTTTCACAAGTTCTCTAATGCTCTCTTATCAGAAGGTTTTGTTCAATCAACCAGTGATCACACCTTGTTCACAAAACATCAAGATACTTCTTTCTTAGCTCTTTTGATCTACATTGATGGCATCATTATTGCTAGTAATGATCAACTTGCTGTGGATACTTTAAAGCATGCCCTCAACTGCAAGTTTAAGATGAAGGACTTGGGGCCACTCAGATATTTTCTAGGCTTAGAAGTGGCTTGATCTACTGCTGGTATCTCTATTTGTCAACGCAAGTATGCGTTGGAATTGCTCTCAGACAATGGACATTTGGGTTGCAAACCTGCCACCATTCCCATGGATCCTAATTTGAAACTATCTCAAGATGATGATGACTTGATTGAAGATCCTACCAGCTATAGGCGACTCATTGGTAAGCTACTATATCTTACTATTACTCAAAAAGTACTAAGGGAAAAAAACCATTTTCCTTGAGTTATATTTGAAATAAAAAATATTTAAAAAAATTATTTCATTATTTTTACTATAGAAATAAATAAATGAAGTCAAATACAATTAATTAGAAATTTATATATTTTTAAATTATTTACTTTTTGTATAAAATGGTTGATATAAGTGAAATGAGTTAAAAGTAATACATAAAAATAATTTATTTACTTTAAATTTGTATTGTAATTTCTTTTACTTTTTCTTTCTTTCTTTTCCACTATTTTCTTTCTCTTACATTTTTATTCAAATATCTCAATAACTAAACATGGTCTAAAACATAATGGATGACAATTGAAAAGAAAATTTTTATATAAATCATCTAATTTGAAATGTGATTTTAACCATGAATTTATCTCCTTTTTTTATTTTAAAAGATTTTCCAAATATTTGTCCGTCCATTTATTTAATGCAAAAATAAAAATAAAAAAGAGTTTTACATGAGCCTGGTGAAACTTCAGACTTTACAGAACCTCTGAATCTTGTCCGACAAATCAGAATGGCAGCTCACCACCAGAAAAATACATACACAGTCCATCACATAAGTATGATATCATCAGGGTTAAGTATGATTTAGCAGTAATAGTTATTAGCTCTCTGGGTATCATACATAGTTGATAGCATATATCACAGTTTAGCCACAAAAATTTGCGAAGCATATAAGATTGTATATTGATGCAAGGTAGTAATCCACTTCTCCCACTGTTCAGCAAAGTTATCAGATTGCCTAGCAGGGGGCTAAGGTTCTGCTACTTCACTAAATCAAACGGAAGAAAAACCTGTAGAAGAAGAAGAAAAAGAAGAAGAATACCACAGATGCAAGCAGATATACCAGTCTATCAAGGTTGGAAGCACATGAAGCAAATCACTGACACATAGAGACTGTTATTTTAGCTAGAAAGCTTGTTGATGGATATCTGTTCAAGTTCGATGATGTTTTCTTTCCCATTTGCATTTCTTTTGCAGACGTGCAACATTCACTGTGATAACCACCATCACTCTATCTTTCATCTCATCCAGGAACCGGAAGTAGGCTCGCCTCCAAGACCTATTTATTATCAAAGGGCCAAAAACTCCCCAAAATCCCACTACAAATCCAGGCCCCATGCTCATGTAGAACCACTTCATTTCAAACGCATCTTCATGTTCATCGTCATGATCTTCATTATCCACACCTGAAGAATCAGTAGTAGCCTCATCATCGCCTGGGCACTTCATTGCCAGAGGATCCCCACAGAGTGCAAGGTTATTCCTGTATATGGACGGGTCATTGAAGGTTTGGAACTGGTTGCTTGTTGGAATTTTACCAGATAGTCTGTTGTAAGATAGGTTCAAGTGATTCAAGGAAGTCATAGAAACCATGCTTGGTGGAATCAGGCCAGAGAGCTGGTTTCTTGAGAGGTCCAGAGTTTCTAATTGACTTAAGCTCCCAACGTCCTCTGGTATATTTCCTGTCAAATGGTTTCTCGACAAGTTCAAGGTGCCAAGTCTTGAAAGATTTCTTAGTTCAGGCAACTTCCCCGATATATTATTGTCTGAAAGATCAATGCTATTCACGAGATACAGAGTATTCTGATATATGAGTTCTCTTCCTTTCATCACAACTGACAATTGGCCCTCGTATCGCTCACTGCTGATTTCAGTAGCCATGCCACTCAAATTTCCCAAACAAGAAGGAACGGATCCTGACAGATTATTATGTGCGAGGTCCAATATATGAAGATGGGAAAGACTGCACACTTGGGAGGGAATGTTTCCATCAAACAAGTTTGATCGCAGGCGTAGAATCAACAACGATTGCATCTCTCCTATCCATGACGGAAGGTTTCCTGATAATCTATTATCGCCAAGGTCAAAACTATCCATGTCCTTGCAATTCTGCAGTGAAGAAGGAATTTCCCCTGAAAGTTTGTTGCCACTCAGTATCAAGAACATAAGTGAATTCAGGGTGCTCATTGAGCTAGGGATCTCACCAGATAGGCTGTTATTTGCCATATCAACAATGTACAAATCTGGTTTATCATTCCAAATCAAAGGAATTTCACCAGATAAATGATTATTTGAGAGAACCAGACTTGTCAAACCCGTAATCTTACCTAGAGACAAGGGAATGGTACCATTTAGAGAGTTCCAAGAGACATCAAAATTTGTCAACCACGGCATGGTTTTGCCAACATTCCGAGGTATTGGTCCAGAAAAGAAATTGTCTCTCAAATACAATGAACTCAGGTTAGAAGAAAAGTGTGGGAAAGGACCGTGAAAGCGGTTGGAGCTCAAATCCACAACAGCATTTTCGGGAAATTTCAATGAATTTGGGACCCTCCCACTCAATTGATTATTGGCAACATCCAGTAGCTCGAGCTGCAAGTCTAACTTCCAAAACCAATCAGGTATCGTGTCTGAAATCCTAGCATTGTTGAGCACTATCGTCTTCAGCTGGTTTTGGGTTCTCAGCCATGCAGGAAATTTGGGACCTAGTTGGCACGTTCTGAGTTCCAGGTAATTGAGTTTAAAAGGAGGAATCCATTTAGAATTCACATTGAAGACCAAGGTGATATTTGGAGATGACTTCTTGATTGCCAACTCAGTTAAGCTTGTGAGATTGGAGAAATGAGACTCAGTCACAACACCAACCCATGGATTCTCTGACAGATCCGCTGCAACCAATGCTGAGAGTTGGCCCACACTCTCTGGAATTATCCCATTCATTTGATTTTCAGAGATGTAGAATTCTTGCAAGGACGACAAATTTCCAATGGTGTTTGGAATTGACCCCACAAATGAGTTGCCCCACAGATGAAGAGACTTTAGGTTCTTCAGGTGTCCCAAAGAATTAGGAAGAAACCCATCCAGTTTATAATTGAACCCCAAATCCAGAGACTCTAAGCTACTACTGTTGACACACTCGGACAACCCATCTATCAATTCAGTTATCTCTCCACTAATACTGTTGAAAGATAGTTTGAGAGTTCGCAAGTTGCAAAGCTTTCCTAAGTTTCTTGGTAAGTGACCTCCAATCAATATATTAAAAGACAAATCAATGTGTTCAAGGGAAATCAAGAAACCAAATCTATCAGGAACACTGCCTTGAAGACTGTTGGAGTTGAGATCAAGGTATGCAAGACTACTAAAGTTGAACAACCAGTGAGGTATCGACGAATTGAAGCCATTGTTGGAGAGATCGAGCACCGAAAGTGAGGTGACATTACCAAATGGAAGAGAGAGATCAGGAAGGGAAGACAGGCCACATCCAGGTAAGCGTAGTTCCAAGAGTGAAGAAAGGGAGTTAACAGCTCGATGCCAATAAGCTGCAGCCTTGCTAAAATCTATATTTCCCAAATTAAGGTGTCTCAGAGAAGAAAGACCTGATAACCAGTGCAGGTCATTCTCAACTGATTCAAGAGAATAAGAGTTGAGATCAAGATAGAGCAAGCTAGAAAGGTTCCCTAGGTGGGGTGGGATAGTTCCACCGAAGGATGCACCTGAGAGATTGAGATATCTCAACCTCTTGAATGATCCAATGAACTTGGGGATTTTGAGTCCTCCAAAATTGTTCATGCTCAAGTCCAAGTACCTCAAATCTTTCAAATCAGGTAAAGAATGACTTATCTCGCCGCCAAATGCATGAGCTGCTCCATAGTCATCCGTCGCTTCATTGTCGGGGTCCGGACTTCTAGCATACTGGTTGCGGAGTTTGAGCTTGATGACTCGACGTGGCCTTGAGCTGCACACCACACCACTCCATCTACAGCAATCCAGGCCAACCCAGGAAGAGAGCCTGCCGGAAGGATCAGTAAGACCTTGTTTGAAATTAACAAGGGCTTTTCTCTCAATTTCAGTGCAGCTGGCATTGAGAACGCCATTGCAGGAACCAAGTTTAACAGTTTCAAGATGGAGAAAAGTGGAGGAGAGGAAAATAAGCAGAAGGAAATGAATGGAGGCATTGATATCAGCCATGTACGATGATATTGCAGCCAGAAGTTCTATGTATGGACTCCACAAAATAATGATAAAATGCTTTTTGTAAGCCAGTTGAGATCATGTGTGGAGGTTTAGATATAAATACCATTCATCCCCTCGGCAAAAAATCCCCCTCTCTATCATTACTCATGATGAAATAAAATTCAATTAATTATTCAGAAAGTAAAATTCTTCATATGGATATAAATATTATTTGACATTTAGTCTTCACTTAAAATATTAATATTGACATATCTCAAAAAGCACGCTATGATAAATAAAAAAGGAAGAGAACATTTTCTAAGCATTAGCCATTATGACTACATTTGGGTCTTCAAATTTTATGTCATGTATTAAGATATTATCTTCCAAGGAACCTTATAAAAGAATTTTTAATTTATAATACGACTTTCATTAGGCATTTATAATACTTTCGTTAGGCCATTTTACAAAGAATTAATTAATATTTTAATGTAAATTTATTTTTAATAGTTTGTTATATAATAAAAATTGATTTTTGAATAAAGAATTTATTTATATCTAATTGAAGAATCACTTCAAATATTTTGATATATTTTAATTTTTCTATTGACATATGTTTGGATGGAAATCGCTTCATGATTAACCTCTCTAAATCACCTCTAACAACCTCAATACTTAATATCAAATTTAAATATTTGTACTATCAATAAACCACTAATTAAATAAGAGAATTCCTTGTCAAAATAAAATGCACAACATATAGATTTGAATATTACACTTCAACAAGTAACCTTATCTTTTAAGTGAGCTTGAAATGTTGTCGAAACGAGCATCTCCTTCGTGACTAGGGTAACGCTTTTCAACATCCAAATAAGTAGGGGTAACAAAGTTTAATACAATTCGTCAACATGACACAAATTCAACACGCTTTTTACATGTTTGAGTTGAGCATAAGTAGGTTTGAGTTAAATTTGTGTTGACCTAGATAACTCGTTTAATAAATAATTAATTTTTGGATCAACTTACATAACACAGATTGACCCGAATTGACCCTTTTAATAATCCTATTATTAATTTAATTATACTTTTAAACAATTTAGCTCATTTTAAATTTATTTTTTAGAAAATAAGTTAATTGATTTATAAGCATATTTGATTGAAACATTAATTATATAGAAATATAGAAGTTCCAACTCACTCTCATTCTTAAAAAGAAGGATTTGATTATTAAATAGATTAAATAAGTTATATGATATGTTATATATTTAATAATTAGATAGTATTTAAGTTTATATTTTTCACACAATTATTATTTACATTGAATTTGAATTGAGAAAAAAATATCAAAATTTTGACATGACCCAATACCAAGAATTACCACCCCTACCAAAAAGGATCCAATGTGGAAACCAACTTGGATGTAGGGTCATAGGTGGTGCTGAAGGCCAGGTCTAGACTGGCGGAAAGCGACCAATCTGAGACCTCAACTATTGGTCGTTCAACCTCTGCGTAGAAAAATCAGATTCTTAACGAGTATGGGTCGAAGACTTGAGGTTCAGCGAATGGGGGGTCTACCCGTGTTTGGTACACTAGAAGCTTAACCCACAAAGTCTAATTTGCTTTTAATGTAAGGACATGACCTGTCGCTTGGTCCCACGTCCTAGTAGGCTTCTCTAATTCGTCCACGGACATATTCTAGAGGAATTGATTAACTTGCTGGGATTGTGGTGGTCACATGACTCGCATCCAAGTTTTCTGTTGCTCAGAGAACACGGACGGGCCGAGGTGGGTGGGTTACAAATGTGAATGCGAGAAGAGGAGGGAACGGAAAAGACTAGCATATATTCTCGTGCATGCCCAACCAAAATCAAAAGACAAACTTTTTAATGTAGCCCAATCATGCCTACATTCACGGATGAAAGAGAATCATTTAACTATACAATAGAAAATATTGTAGACTCGTACCTCCCACACCACATACATACCATACCCATGCAAACCAAAAGAGAATAAAGGAGGAGAACAAGAAGAAAATGTGAAAGAACAAGAAAAAGGGAAAAAGGGAAAAAGGTAAATGGAATTTTGGAGAATTATTCGAAAATTGGAATTTTGGAAAATTGAAGTTTTGAAGAATTATTCGAGAATGGAATTTTAGAAAATTAAACTTGAAGAATTTTTTTTTTAATTGGAAAATCATTTTTTAAAAAGAGAGAAATTAAGTTTTAAACCAGAAAATCAATCTTCTTTGAAAAGGAGAATTAGTTTTTACTGATTAGTAGAAGATTGATGATAGTGTCTTTCTTTAGTCCATGGCAGGACTGCCCTAGCCAGATTGGCTATTATGGATAAACTCTTGTTGCAGTTGCAAGTAATAGCTTTTATGGACTTGCTGATAAAAATAATTTTGTCATAATACAAATAAATTAATATCTTAAAAAATAAAAAATTAAATATATTAAATTAATAAATTATACAATTTTTAGATATAGCTATTGGATTCTCGTAACCATACCTTACCACAAAAAATTCTCGTATTCATACCCTATCACGAACCTTTTCGCTCTTTATTACATCTCTATCCATCTTGTATAATCTTTACAGACTCATTTCTATCTCATAACTTTTTCCCCTCATGACCTAGAATATTTATAAAGATATTTCTAACAACTTTTCTTATTCTATAAGGAAATATAATATTACAATAATATATTAACTTATGAAATATTATATAGAATATTCTTTACAAAAAGAAATTTGAAATAATTCCCAACAAAAACTTATCCCACTGGTATCCCTATATGTATTTTTTATGATATTTTTGTCAGTTGGGTTGGGTTAGAAAGAATTGATGGAATAGTTTATGTATTAAGAGTTAAGATTCAATAATCATATTTGATGTTTTTAATTCTTTAGTATTGTTGGCTGTCATTGGTTGAATTGGATCCATTGTTTTGTTAAATATAACTTTCTGTACATGTATTAAGACTGATCCATGCATAAACAGCAGTATTGCAACTGTAACACTGTAGCCTACAACTATGGGGAAGTCTTAATGGTGTCCACAAACAGTTAATGCATCTTACTGGTCATGCTCATGGAAACTCGGCTGTTAGAATCATGCATGGTCCATCTGCTGACTCTTTTCGGTATGAGAAAATATGTTTTCATACATGCTCTTAAAGAAAATCATAAAATAAGAATCCAATTTTTTTAAAAATTCAAATTTAATATATATTTTTTTTACATAATTAGGATTTTCAAAGGAATTATCTTTCACCAGTAGTATCTTTTAATAATACTCACTACCAAACTCAACAAAACGTGTAAAACTTGAAGTACTTTTAGGTTATGTTTGGTATTGGAAAGTATTAAGAAAAAAAATAATAAAGAAAAATGTTTTTTTATGAAAAAGATCAAATATAATTAAAATTAGTTAGAAATTTATATACTTTTAAATTATTTAATATTTTGATAATAGGAAAAAATTATTTAATCTTTATATCAAAAAATAATTTGATATATTTCAATTTTTCTATTGACATATATTTGGAAGGAAAGTGATTAATGATTAACCTCTCCAAATCACTTCTGATAACCTCAAAACTTAATATCAAATTTAAATATGTGTACTATCAATAAATCACTAATTAAATAAGATAATTCCTTTTCAAAATAAAATGTACAACATATAGATTTGAAGATTACACTTGAACAAGCAACCTTCTCTAAATTTATATTTTTAACATAATTATTATTTACATTGGGTTTGAATTGAGTTATGCGAATATCTAAATTTTGACCTGACCCACCAACAAGAAATACAACCCTACGAATAAGGACCCACTGTGGAAACCAACTTGGACGGAGGGTCATAGGTGGGGCTGAAGGCCGGATCTAGGCTGACCGAAAGCTACCCATCTGAGGCCACAACTGTTGGTGGTCCAAGCTCTGCGTAGAAAATTCAGATTCTTACAATGAATCGGGGATCTACCCGTGTTTGGTACGCTAGAAGCATGACCCACAAAGTCTAATGTACTTTTAATACAAAGACATGACCTGTCGCTTGGTCCCCCATCCTAGTAGGCTTATCTAGTCGGTTCACATTGTATCTTGTAGAAGAGGAGAAAATTTTATGACATAATCCCTACATACCTGAACTTTCCAGTCAGGACAGCCACAGGGATTTCAGCTCTATATATGCTCTAGGAAATGGTTCCGGACCATCTTAGCCTCGATGCTCACAATGCCAAAACGCCAACTACAATTCCTTATTTGAAATATCTGAATCATCGAGTCCTCAGATATGAATAATTTTGAAGGAATGGGAATTCCAAGATTCATTGGATCACTAAGGTAGTTGAGATGTCTCAATCTCTCTGAAGCATCCTTTGGTGGTATTATCCCTCCAAATACTGCAAGCCTTTCAAACTAGTGCAACCTTGATCAACGTACTCTTTTGGACCAAAGAGAATGGCCTGGAATGGCTGTCAGGCCTTTTTTTTTTCTTTGAAGTACCTTGACTTGGGAGGTATGGGTATCGACCTCGGCAAGGCTGCAGCCTACCGGCGGCTTCTTTAAATGGACATCTCAATCATTTTTTTCATCTTTTCTCGTATTTGAATAATTCAAGAGTGACGATGGAAATGAAATAAAATTTGATTATAGTGAAAATGAATTTTCACTTACAAGTAAGATTTTAATTCATTTATTTTTAAAAATAAATTTTTATTCTGATTTTGTAAAAATAAAATTGTAAAAGGAATTTATATAATATAAACTAAACTTAATTCAAGTTTTATTAAAAATAAAAAATAATTACAAATAGATTAAAAAATAATTTTTAATACAATATGAATAGTAATATTATAATAAAATCATAAATTATATTTTTTATAAATATTATAAAAAATGGATATTAAAATCCCCATAAGAGCATAATTGATTTATTTTGTTAAAAATAAATAAAAATAATTTTATGTTTTTAAAATAGAACATTATTTTTAAATCACACATTGAAACAAACTTTTATCACTTACTTTAAAAAAACCCCCAAATATATATATATGTTTTTTTAAATGAAAATAAAGAATTATTTTAAACTATGTAGAACCTCATTTAAATGATAAAATCTTTTGGTCCCCAATCAGGCTAATGTACTAAATTAATAACATCGTTAATTGCATAAAATAATAATTTTTTTTAAAAATTCAGAAAGGCCCAAGGAAATATGAATTAATAATGGATGAAGTACATTAAAAAATAACAAATAAAAATTATAATACAATATTGAGAAACATTTTACAACTTCTATTTTTCTCAATTCAACTCTTTTTCGGAATCATTGCATAGTTGAAACTTTCTTTTATCTTTTAGGGCATTAAATTTTAATACTATGTCTATTTCTTTTAAGAGACTTTTTATCTTCTATAATTAATAATTATCACTTCTTTTTTTTAAAGTATTTTAGACTTTTATATATTAACTTTTGATTATATCTATTGTTTTTGGATTTATAAGTACTATAAAGTAGAAACATAATATTGTATCTAAAGATATATTAATTAATTATTCATTTATTGATAAATTAATAATCCCATTAAGATAATAATTTCTCTTGATCCCTAGCATATTATTTTATAGAGGTTGTATCTGTAGTCATATTATTGTCAATATATTTCCTTTCCAATTTTATTATCATTGTTGCCTAAAATTGAAACATAAACAAATAATCATTCTAACATTATATTTCCAAATGCATCCAAATACAAGAATTGAAATCACCAAACTCATTCTAACAAGAAGAAATAAGAATATAACAAAATATTTCGATGTACCGGGCTATAGATAGCCATGTGTGAATAAATAGAATGTACCTCCAAAGCCTACCTCAAGAAATCCTATTTTTTAAAAATGAATGTAGCTCAATCATTTATAAATTTTTGGGTAACCCAAAGAAAAACTTAAAACAAATATGTACAAAACAAAGCAATAATACAAAGGTTAAAAAAAAAAAAATCTAAAATGAATAAGATAAAAGAAGGAAAATAAAATAAGTGCAACAAAGTGGGATTGAGTAGTTCTTAGATATGAAATTACAAAAACTTTCTAAGATACCATAATCTAGGATCATACTGAACTTGTGAAATTGTGCTAGGTTGGTTAAGGGCAAATAAAATTCCATATTGAAAACCAACAAATACAACAATTCTTTTTTCTTTCAATAGGTAATTTTTTTTTTCCCTTTTATTTTTATGACATAGAAGTGAATGTTATTTTGGATTGTAAAGAGAAAAGAAAATTTCCTTCGATAGATATTAGCAAAAGTAGTGACCAATGGATCCCTTCTCTTGTACGTATTCTCTTAGTTATATGTGTTGTTCATAAGGCACATTTAATTTTTTGCTTTTTGAGATAATGCATGATTAATATTAAAATAAAATTTTAATAAATAAATTAATGTTAATGATATTATCTTTAAATTCTATTTAACCGATAGTTAAAAATATAAAAATCATTATCAAAATTTTGTTAAAGATTTTTTTTTTTACATTTTTTACATATTAATTAAATCTATGAGAAATATAAATTTACAAATAAAATTTAAAAGATCATACATATATCATCATTGTTTTTTTTTTTTTTTTTTTATCATTGAATACATCCAAATTAGATATATTCATATGTGTATATATATATATATATATATATATATATATATATATATTGTTTCTTTCATTTTTTTAGTTGCTTTTTCAATATTTTTTGTCAAAATTTTCATCAAAATTTTTCAATATATATTGATATAACTATAACATTTAACTACTGATATTTCTGTAAAAACCAATATTTTAGTCATTACATGTTACATCCTAATTTTTTACTTTTTGATTTTTTGATATTTCGCTTGATCCTTCAAAGTGGGTGGGAAAAACTTCATCTATAGCATGTCTAGAGACAAATGTGCTTCCTAGAAGGTCAAGCAAATCTCTTCAACATCCTTAACATGAGTGTAAGGGCTTTGGTTCTCATGGGATCTAAAGATTGGGAGTAAGAGCACCAATTGAGTCTTGATGATCACCTAGTCCTATGATGTGACAAAACATGTGTTGGGAACCCTAGATTGCTTCATTCTCATACCTTGGATCTCGTAGGGTGCATGCAAAGTATCTTAGGCTTCTCTAAATCTATCGCAATAAAAACATATAGCTATAAAAACCATATTAGAATAAAGATTTTGAGATGTAGTACTCATACATAGATTTGGATGTTCCTATATTAATTTATAGTAGTGAAGATGCCTGAAGGCCTCGTACACCCAAGATCTTTTACCTAATGATTCGAACTACGACTTGATACTACAAAGTGTGGGCTTTGGAAGGGAGAAAGTTATGACTCACTCTTTCTCTATCTTTAGAGGTGAAAAATGAATCTCACCAAAAAAGTGAAACCTTATTCTCTAAGAGGGTATTTATAAGGTTCTCCTACTAGGTTTAAGTGACTTAAGCCTATTAAGGCTTGGGTTACTTAATCGAGTCCAAATCTAATTGATTAATTAACCACACAAGGTCATCTAATTAACCAATTAGCCCAATTCAAAGACCTTGTTCATTATCCCTTGTGCAACCTTATATAATTACCAAAACGCCCATATGCACAAAAGTGAACTTAGAGACAATTCAACTCTCATATATTGTGTCATCATGGTATATGAGTTCAAAGCGGAGACCATTGGGACCCATAGGAGTATCGACTCCCTCAGAATTCAATTATAAAGTTTATTCAACATTCCACTAAAGAGAATCAATTGCACTCTAGTATCCTATGTAAATAACAATGAGACAAAGTTTAGGATCTGTGACCTACTATTCATTGCATGCAGACTTCTCATGAACTGGTATCCGTAATCTAATAAAGTAGTGCTATCACCTATCAAGATTGTCTCTTCAACCTTGAGTTACAAATCCTACTTATTATGTGATCAAATGACATACTCTACCTTAAAAAGAGCATATATATATATATATATATATATATATATATATATATATATATATATATATATATATATATATATGTCAAATTCCACTTAAGGATTTACTACGGCACCATAGATTTCATGATCACATGTCCTTTTGATTAAAACCCTAACCAATCTTCTCTTCCTTCGTTCTTCTTCTTCTTCTCTCCACTTTTTCTCTCTCATTCCTATTTCCACTGTGGTTTATGCTAGATAAGCATTTGGACATCTATTTTTCACCTATAAAAAGATATCCACCAAGGAAAAGTTTTGGTTTCGCTACGATTTTTGTCAAAAAATTTGTAGAATTGTGTGATGTGAGTCTTCCAAATTCTTGATTTTGGTTTTTTCAAAAATCTTGGTTTTTTTGGATCTTTGGTTGTGATCAGTAATCATACCAAATTGAAGTGTTTCTTTCCCTTTTTTAATTCTATCTTTTAAAGGGTTTGGAGCTTTGACATTATAGTTGGATTTTCAACTCCTTATAGCCATAAACCCGATTATGTTGAATTGCAGGAGCTATTGGTTTGAATAAAATGGAATCTGGGTTTGAAATTTGGGGTTTTTGTTGTTTTCATCACGTCCTTCCTCAAAGCTCATATCTGAATACTTACCATAGTTATGTTTCAAGGCTGAAATTTCAAGAGATGCAATCATTGATTGGGGGAGGAGAGAGAAAGAGTGAAGAGAAAAGAAGAAGAATGAAGGAAGAGGAGGGTAAACTAGTTAGGGTTTTATAAATTGACCATTTTGCCCTCGATCATGTGAAAAGCACATGTCTTTCTATAAAATAAAAAATAACTCAAGGGGTCAATGTGCAAAACACGCTATAGGTTAGGGGGTAAAGTGAATTAAATCCATTTAAAAATTTTTCTAATTTGACTTTAATTTGGATTACTACTTTCAAAAAATTTAAATTTTATCCAAAAAAGTCTATATTAAAAATTCTAATAATATTAGTAATTTTTTTTAGAAAAAAATTATGGTAAATTCCTTTAATATATTTATATTCATTTGTTTCACAAAAAAAAAACATTAAATCATTTCTAAGATTTATATAAAATATTTTATTTGAGATTTAATTTATAAAATTTTATTAAAAATTTTTTATGACAATTATTTTTTATGGGCATTAATTTATTTAAATAATTAAAATTATTAAAAATTATATTAATAATTTATCTACTCAAATTAATTTCAATTTAAAATTATATATTTATAAAATGTTAGAACTTTTTTTTTTTTTTAATGTTTTAGTAATTTCTAAATAAGTTTATATTTTTAATATTTTAAAATAAAAATGTTCAAAATTAAATAAAATTAAAAGTGAAGTGATTGTAATTTTTTAAAATAGAGTTAATGTGTAAATATGAAAAATACTTAAAAATGAAATATAAATTTAAAAATAATTAAAAAAATTCTGCCCACTCTTTAGGTATTATTTGAACCAAATATCCCGAAATTTTAATCATTGGATTTAATCTAGGCCTTAGATAAAACATTTAACCATTTGGATCAGATTTAAAAAACACGTGTGATCTTGGCCATGGATCAAGATTCTTTCATTTCAACCTTGATTGGAGGAAAGGAAGCATGTAGATATATTGTCGATTTTTTTGGGCAGAAAATCGTCATTTTTCGGCTAGATTTTGGCGATTTTTTGACACGGCAAGGCTGGCTTCATTTGCTTCAACGATTATTTCGGTTCAAGCTGATAAATTGGCGATTTTTCGACAATACACGACAAATTTTTCCAAAATTTCTCTCTCGTTCCAAGTTTCCATGCCATTTCTTGCTTCAACAGTCACTAATCTCCGATATTTTGCCGAAATATTGGTAAAATTTCAAACCATGGTTGGGATTAAAACTTGCATAATAAGCGGTATCAAAACTTACGTAAAGATTTCTGTAAGAGTTAAAAGAGAACAAAACATACATACAAGGGCTTTATGTTTATATGGCAATTTCTTTTCTGGCCCAATTCCTCTGGAGTTTGGTGAAAGCATGCCCATGCATTCTTGGTATTGCATTGTGCTCCTACACAAAAATTGAGCTAGGGCTTTATGCATTTCATGGCGCAGCCTCCCTGATGGCTGGTTCAATGAGGATGACTGTTTCCTCTCTGTCATATTCCTTGAACTCACAAGCAATCTCCTCTTTCTACACATAACAATGATTGTCCTCCTAATAGCCAAAAGTGTTGGTGACTGCATCAACCCAAGCATTTATGAGATAATACTGCACCTCAAAGGCCTGCCTTTCTTGGATGCGAATCCTGAGCCATGGATGCGAAATTTAACTGCTGGGGAGCTTGCAGATGCCAAGCCACAAGTAGTTATCCTTCGTGGAGTGGAAAAGGTAGCCCGCATTGTAGATGTCATGAGAAAACAACACGCACAATGGTTTCCCAGTTGTAGATGAAGGGGTGGAACCACCGGTGGGTCAGCTGAACTGGATGGAATTGTACTAAGAGCACACCTTGTTAAAGCTGAAGAAGGGTTTCCCATTGATCATTTTTCAACTCCAACGCCACATCAGTAACTAAATTATTCCTCACAAGGGTTTCTTCTTCCTCTTTCCTGACTTCTTTTTCTTGAGACCTGCTCCTGGGCCCCTTTTGAACACAGTCAAAACCTCGCTCGATGCTGCAATCATAGCCAAACATCATTTATAATAGTTAATAAGCAAACAAAGGAATGAATGTAATGTGCATATCATGGCATACATCAGAACTAACATGTCGTATTCACTTTAAGTTGCTCAAGTCAATCAGGTAGTTATTTTCCATTAAGAACCAAGTATGCCTGATAAAGTTTAAATTGTTTAATGCAATTTTATGCACGTCTATGGCATAAATTCAAATTTCTAGTACATATTCCCCTTTACCCTAAACGCAGTGAAATAGATTCTTTCTTCTGGAAATTGTTATATGCCTATGCTAGGATAACAAACCAGGAAATCATCGAATAATCAAGGCATTTAACTAATCCAAGAAGTTCCCAAGAGAAAATTTCATGGACAGTCTACAACTGAAAACATGTTCAAAGCTCTCTTAGTACTTTAGGAGACAAACTTGATGCCCACTAATATGTCAGTTTACAGTTGGTTCTCACATGATCTGGAGGTTATGCCCATAAGGTGCAACAGAAGCACCATAGGTGATCATTTGTATTGGTTGAACTTAATCTTTCTTCCTTCCCGACCAAGTGTGAAACATATAATTGGTTCCTTAACTGAATTACAAGATACTCTTCTATTGAAGAATAAAGAAAAGCAAACAATTCTTCATCAGAAACTATGCCATAGGTTCAGTGCCTTCAAATATGCAGAGTTACATAGTACTAGATGTTCTAAACAACTACAGAATGATGCCAGTGTTCATTCAAGATGATACCCCCAGCTACAAGATGGATTATATGTCTTCTAAAAAGAACAGAAAAAATTAAGAATGTATTGCCTCTGGGTGCCAGGCATCTTATGTTAGTGAGCTGCCGATGTGTCCTGTGTGATGCAGGAACACAAAAAGGAACACGGAACTTGGGTGTCCAAACAAGAGGCAAATAAAGCCAGAGTCTCCAGCCTCAACAATTCCAGCAATTAATTGTATCAAAAAGAGAATTGTACATTCTCAAGGATTTGAGGTCCCTCAGATGCTGAAATGAATTATGATTTAATGATGATTGATAAATAAGATAGAATAAAGACAGTCCTAAGCAATCAATTAAGAAGGTTTTTCTAGAGTAGAAATTTTGTCTACCTGTGTATTTGCTTGGCCAAAACTGGATGGAGCCAATGCAACATCAATTCCTCCAACATGCTCCGATCCCAAAAGTCTATTTCTCCTAAAAGTTGTCTCCACCTATTCCCAAAAATTATCTGCAACAATAGTAATAACATTATTAAGTTCCCAACCTTAAAATCATATAAATCTAGATATTAAAATTACATAATGTTGTAGATAATATGAAATACATGTGCTGGTCTGGTATAAAAAAGTAAACAGAAATTGATGAAGCTAAAGAAAGTGGATCTTACACCATTCAGATATGAGTTGTGCTTAGGCATAGTACCCCTAAAAGAATCAGTAAATTTCATTTTCTCCTAAGAATTTTATCTCTTAATCAGTGATAAATGTTAGCTTCTCTATACACTTTATGACTTATGATCTAGTCAAATGACAAACTACGACAGCCCGACTGCAGGTAGGGGTTGTTGGCAGCCACAATGGTAAAATTGAACGGAGTAGCCTTCCTGTCCTTAATGAAAATGTCTTGTCTTCTTTGTTTTGTAGTGTACCCTCTTTGACACGCTAAAGTATGAACATTTGCTTTAATAGGTCCAGATGTGGACATTAAAACTTTACTAGAATGTGCATGTGAAAATGTCATTAATTCTAAAAGGAAGAAAATTTTAGACTTTAGGCATCAGGAGCTGACGGACTTGGTTTAGGAACATTTGCTAAAGTCTTGCCCCTCTTTTGGTTTAGAAAAAAGACACTAGTTTAATAATTCAAATAAAATTAAATAAACCATCCTTTTCATTTGCTAAAGTCTTGCCCCTCTTTTGGTTTAGAAAAAAGACACTAGTTTAATAATTCAAATAAAATTAAATAAAACATCCTTTTCATATCTTCATTTGCTATTCTAACCGATTGACTTATTTTACTCCATATTCCCATTTAACAAAATTCTTATACTTATAGCCAAAATGTGCTATTGAATAAGAGGGAAATGTGACAATCTAGCAAAATGCTTATGTATCATCTTGTTGAAAGAATAATTAAGTTCATAAATATTTTGCATGCCACTAGGATTATTTATTTAGGACTCTTTATTTTCACTAGTATGAAACTCTTTCAATCACTTTCAATCTCCAACTACTTGATATCATGATCTTCTCTTGGCCATCAGAGGCCATCTCTCAAATTGATACTCTTTGTTACACATGCATACATTATCAACTTTTTGCTCTTTTCTTTTCAATAATGCATAGATTTCCTATTCTCTTATGGAATTTGTGAGTGGAATAAAAAACCGTGAGAAGCTAAGACCCTTTCTTATGAAGATGTAGCATGAAGGTGAAGGAATAGGACAAAAAGGAGCAGTGACTATAGTAATGTTAGAGTAGTAAATACGGATTTTGAAGTTTATTTTAAGAAAATGAGATATTTGAGTAGTTTGGATTAAGTGTGCAAAATTATTGTCTAGTAGAGTAACATACGGAGGGGGGTGAATGAGTAATTTTAAACAAATTATAATGTAAGGATTGAAATTGATCATTTTGCGCTTGGTCACGTGGAGAGCATATGCTTTTTTACATAAAAAAAAATCATTTCTTTTTTAGTTTTTGTTAATTTTTTCTCACCTATATTTTGTATTAAAATATCCACCGATTTCAATATATTATCGCCGATATTTTTTATATATCTCAATATATTTATAAAATCAAGTTATTGATATATTTGCAAAAACCGATATTTTCATCATTGATCTCAACATATTAATATAATACACAAAATAAAAATAAAAATTCACATATAAAAATACATGAGGTTTTAGCGTGATTCTACTTTAATGCTAGTATGTTAGTGTAAAACCAAAAGGATAAAATAATCTACACACAAAGGTATGTCATATTTTTATGTAATTCAACTAATCTTTTTGCATCAATGGATGATAGAAAATCATTGGAGTATATCATACTGAATATTTTAGAGAATAGAAAAACAAAAAACCAAAAACCAAAAACAAGTTTTGAAACATCTTATGTTTTCCTATTCCTTATATTTATACTTTGAACTGCAAACCCTCAATCCACCAAGTGTCTCGAACTCTTTCCCATACCTCTATCTACCATGTATAATTATTACAAAATCATCTCCATCTTATCACAATCTTTTCCCTCTTGATCTAAAATATTTATAAAAATAATTATAATAATTTTTCTTACTTTATAAAGAACTTTATTATTATAATGATATTTTTTGTCCATAATGTTGGTTACAACATGGATTATATATCAATTGAAAATTTAAGGCACTCTTCAAAAAAGAGTTCCTTCCTATAAATAATTGTTTGAGATAGTAATTGGACCATTTAATTTACTCATGGACAAGGGAATAGTATCATCTCAACAATTTTATCAGAGAGATATAAGTATGCTAGGATGAGCATTATTTTTTAAGCCTTTAAAGTAAAAGACTTAAATTGCAGCAAGACCTAGTTTTTTCCATATCCTATGATTTAGTCCACAAGGGTACTTATAGTCTAGACAGGAAATGGAATGTCATGATAAATTATTAGACTTTGTTTTCTCCTCCAAGAATGAAAAGAAACCTTTGTGGTACCTTTGTTCATATTGGAATTTTAGACCCTAAGACCAGTTGGTAAGTTACGTAAAAGTTGAACATAAGTTTGAACAATTAAAGATTAATTATCTTAAGCTGCGGTCCTTAGCATTCACCCCAAGTCAGTAGTGGACATTGACCCTCTTCCATTTAGCTATCTTAGTGGACAAGCGGAGAAAGAGCGTGTAGGAAAAAAAAAAAAAAATTAAACCAATTTTACTCGTAATGTTTTTATTAATAGTTTTATTATTATAAATGTTTTTAAAGAGAATAGTCACATGATGTTTAGATATACTACTTCAAACTCATTTCATTAATATTAACTCTTCTAAATAAAAAGTAAATTATTTTTAAAAGCTCATTTAAGATACATGGATTTATTTGACAGTTTTACCCTAAAGACTTACTTTCCAAAGCTTATACCTTGATCTACGTTTGGAACACAAAATCTCCAATGCTCTATTGGATTTGCCTTAACCTCTGAAGAGATGCATGTCATTCCAACAACCCATAATTTAAAGCGATGAATCTTTGTTGAGAGTTTAGGAATGTTAAGGCAAATTGGGTTGATTATATCAAAACATTAAACCCTAAAATGGGAAAAGAGAGGGTTTATATAGGCTGTTAGGCTTAAAAGGATCGATATCTAAAAATTATCGAAAATAATATTTGTGAATTTTTCAAAAACGAAATATGTCATTGTAAACCCTCATTTTTGGTCTATAGCTATGAGGTATTTTAAACAACATTTGGACCACTTTTGAGAAGTTTAAGCAGCACGTGCATGCAGGAGGGGCTAGTAGTGACCTTTTTGGAGGAGCAACCAGCATATGACGCGTGTGATGGAATATTCTGAGGTGGTTTTGGAGATTGTGGAGAGAGAGTGAAGCCG